>NC_133543.1:60011103-60312353 GCF_048773025.1 Camelus bactrianus
GTGCTGAAAAATGCAAAGCAGTGTTCTCCACACTGCAGATACACAAAGATTGTCCTTTCCTTTTCATCTGCAGCCACCATCTAAGAATCTGTTTCATTTCCTCACAGTCTGTTGACACCTTTAGTCAAAAAGTCACCCCATCTGTGAGACTCCATGCCATATTGTTCTGTCTGCCAGGGATGGTTTCACTCCACTCCCAGCTCCGCTACACCACTTGCAATTGGGCTGCAGTGTCTTTAAAAGGCTTTCTCAGTTCACCCTCCTCTTTAGCTGCCATTTGGACACCTCCTGTTATATGTTTGTTGTGTATCTCTTATGGAGCAGAGGTCTGTACCTACAGTGGCTGCTGTTTTAGAGTGATTGCTCCAGGAGCTTCTTGGAGATCCCAGATTGTCTCAATTTATGCTAATTTTGGCTGGCTGATGACAACGAATTTCAGGGAATCTGCTACAACATCAAGGGTATGTCAAAGACATAGCAGGCATCTTGAAGATCAGGCATAACTATTGCACAGATCCACATTTCAGTCTGTCCTATGGGATATGATTTTTTTAAATTAATTCTTTATTTTTTTTTTCTTGTCAATTAGCACAGCTCTAGAAGTCTGGTTACAGACTAGAGAATTCAGTGATAATTTTTGACTATATCATTCAAGGTAATCTTAGGTCTGAGAAGGTTATTTTGGTAGTTTCCATTTTTTTTTTAAGGTTTAACTTAAATAACAGTGCCAATAACAATGGCAACAAATTCCCACTAAAAGTTATAGAACATGTTGTGCACGAGAACAGGACTTTATGGCCAAGCCACCCTTTCCTTATCCTTCTTGAAGGACTTCTCATTCATGCTCCAAGACGTTCTGCTCTTTTAGGATCTTTTCAGGACAGTGTGTGATGGTGAGGACATCAACTATAGGGGAACAGAGATCTGGACTCCTAACCCAGCTCTACTGCTCACTATCACAGAGACTTAGAACATCGTATGTGAAACTGTGATAATACCACTGATTTTCAGAGGGTTATGCGAAGGATTAAATATGTGTAAAGTCAAGGCATACATGTATGCTGCCCTTGCTTTGTTCTCCCAAATCAATTCGTGTTGTACTTTCCTAATGAGACTTTGCTTCATGCTCCATTAGAGTCATTTGTGTATTTGCTTAGCATCCTGATGGCAGATACTCTGTCCCTTTCACCTTTCACCCTTAGATATTCAGCCATGAATAACAGATTTTTTTTTTCAGTAAATTCTTCTATGTAGTAGCCAGGGCCTTGCCTAAGCTCTTGAGGCTTCCATTGTATGGTTTACTTCCTAGAGACACAAAACTGGCTCAGAACCCACACCTAAAAACACTGAAGTAGAAACTGAATTACTTAGTTGCCATTTCCCCTCTCCAACCTCCCTGTTCCTCTCCTTCTGGAATGCAACAAAAATGTGAATCTGGAGTAGGTTCTGGTAAATATTTGTCTTATTGTTTCCTCAAATGTGTGGCCCACCACACTAGCTCCACTAGATGATAAATAGGAGTTAGTGAAAAACATGGTTTACATGATCAAAGGAGTTTAAAAAAATCTGGTTCAAGAAAGATTAAAAATGTTTTTCAGTTATAGGATGATTTAGCACTTCCAATATGCTAATATAATATTTAAAGACACAGAAAATTAACATGGAAGAGAAAAATTTTGAAAATAGAATTATAACCCAGGACAACTGTTACTAAAGAACTGAACCTGATGGAATCTGAGAAGAGATGAAGAAATACTAGGACTTCAGATTCTCTAGTGGATCTGTCCTAAGAAAAGAGGCACCTTTCTTAGGATGAATTTTGGCAGAAGAAACAAGAGATAACTGGGGATGTGCTGGACACGCGCAGTGGGTGTATTTGCTCACACACTGCTTCCAGCCTTGGTTCCTGAAGTAAATGTCTGCTCGGTGCTCAGCTACCTGTTCAAGATCAATTTCCCCTTTTTCTTCTGAGCAGAACACCCTGCCTTTCCCTCTGAGGGTGCTGTCTTCTCTAACTCAATTCATTTGTACAGTGTGTGGCTGAGTCCACCCCAGCTCCTAAATCTGGCCCGTAATGTGTGTTTTCTCTGCTGTCTACAGTCATTCGTTCAGGGAAGGATCTGTGAGCTAGTTTGGGGACTCAAGTTCAACTCTTAGGAGAAAGAAACCCTCTCAGGGCTGGCCAGACTGATAGGAATTAGGCACAGAGCTGCCGGTGGTCCTTTTGCCACTTTGCAGGGAAAGCAGTCTAATGGTAATGGAGAAAATAGGAAGCCTAGGAGGGAGAGGCCTAGCCCTGATGATAGCATGTCTAGCTTTGCAGGGCACCTTCTGGCTTCTGTTTGCCTTTTCAGAACTCTCTCCACCTTTCTCCACAGGCTTTCTATCCCAGGGGTCTGGCCTGTGGAGACTACTTAGAGTGCCTTCTGGCTTCCAGGTGGTGTGGGACCCTGGGGAGCCCTCGTGGAATAAAGTGAGGTACTATGGGTCTCTCTGCAGAACTGTCTCAGGCTGGTTTGTCAAGACTCCTTCCAGGTTCTAGTAACTTCTCCCTTCTCTCATATCATTGGGCCTAGAGGTGGTAATGGCTCTACTCCTGCAAAACCTGGATCACCGTACTAGCCCATTTTCATTCACACAATTTCATAATCATCCTGTGTAAATAAACCGTTCTTGTTATTCTAGTACAAGTGTGCCAGCTGTTTCCAGTTGAGATACCCGGTGATACACCAACCTTGCCTGAAATCAGCCCAACTGCAGACATATCACATACAGGAGCAGAAACATCCTGGTGTTGTGCTTAATCCATTTTGAGAAGTGTTTCTATCACTTGCAACTAGAAAGAGTCTTGACTAATACAATCTCTTAACCCCCTGGGGCCACCTTGTACATTCTACTTGGAAAATAATTGCTTTAGAAATATAGGCAGACATATTATGAGAGTGAAAACTCACTCAGGTTGGAATGCAATTCTCAAGCCAATCCATCATGTCACTCATGATCCATTAATCCCTGTTCTGTAGAATGAAAGCCACCCTACTGCCCATGTGAAAACAACATGACCTCTGCTGCCTAGATTTTCAACCAAATTCTTATTCACGCAAGTTTCTAACACATACAAGTAAAAGTATGAATCAGGCCAAAACATACTTCTTCCATTTAAAAGGTGTGAAAAGAGCAAAGAGAAATGGCCTTTTCTGTTTACTCAACTCAGCAGCTGAGCAGTTCATTAGCAAATTCTGAATGCATGTAGGTCATAAGCTCCAGGAAACTGGAGGCTATTTTATAAAGCAATCTTAGAAAGGCAACCTTTAAGTCAAAAGTACTATTCCCTGGTGAGGTTTATTAATTGAATCATTTGTTTACAAAAGGTGAACACGGTTCTAAGTGACAGTACTGTTTGCACAGTGGCACCAATATTAGGAAGCTTATGTGTAATGCTTTAGTAATGTAGAAAAAGATGCCTCCTGAGTCAGGGGTATTTGTTTAGCCCTTTGAAATCCTGTAATTCTAGCAACTCCCTGAGCATGACTTGAGTTAGCTTATTAAGGTTAAAAATAGTCTTTAAAATATTGCTAATGAGTACCATGAAGTACATCCTATCTTTTCCATACTTGCCAGAGACTTCTTAATGTGAATCTTGTGTTGGATATTAAATAGTGGAAAAGGGGAAAAAAACCAAAAAGTAAAGGGGGGTGTCTAGGTCTCACTTTTTACTTCATTACTATTCTTCAAACAAGGTTAAATTTTACAAGAAGTTATTTCTAGAATGAAGACTTAATTTAATTGTCTTTGTCAGTAAATATTTTCTCTTAGTTAAACCATAATTTCTTGTAGAGACTGGCAGGAGGAGTAAATAAGCAGGTTAAAGTTAGACCTTTTTTGAAAAACTTTAGTTTTACCTGATAATAATTCACTGATAAACTTTAATGTTGTTTTGAAGTAAATCAGTTCTGAAATATTCAACTTCAGAAGTATTCAAAAGTTTATGTATTTTAATTATTATAAAATGACTGCAGTCATGTGAAATTGTTTTCTCTATTTGTAGAGATGGCTAGCTGCCCACCACAAGATTTTTTTTTTCCCTTCCATAGTATGCAGGGGGAGCTGGGAAGTGACTTCTTGGCCAGCAAATGTGTGTGTAACAGACCTTACGGTGAGGTGTGACCATATGATTAACTCACAATGGACTGTGAATAGAAGAGACATGTGCTCTTCTGCACTAAGACTTTTAGAAGCAGGCATGCCTTCTTATGATCCATTTATCTTTAGAGAACTAGATACAAATGACAACAATGTCCAGAGCCTCAAAAAGAAAGGAATTTGGGTCTCTTTCTGGACTGCCAAGTGGAAAACTGTCCAAAAGTTACCTTGCACTGTTACACGAGTAAGAAATAAGATTTTTATTGCATTCGAATCATACACATTTGGCCTCTATATTTTAAAATCCACAACTAGTCTACTTTAACTAACATACATACTTTTTAAAACAAGTTATCCTGGGCTGTATGAATCTAACCCCACTGGGTAGATAAGACTCCAATGTATATAACAGAGGATGTTTGGCTGGCTGAACTGGACCCAGATATGGATGGTATAGAAAATACTCCTCTCCCCCTTTCCTTGCACATATTTGGATGTTCTGTATGGGAGCATTTGCTTAGTAATTAAAGGAAGGGAGAGGAGTTTGCCCCAAAGTAGCATCCAGTAGGAGGATGAAGTGGATGGTATGAGGTCTAATCCCTATTTCAGCACAAGATCTGGATCTGAACCCTCATAGATGAGAATACCAGCAACTAACAGAGACCACAGGCCACAAACTTGACAACATGGTGGAGCCAACTAGTTCTGTTTGGGGCCAAGAAGGTAAGGCCTAACCAAGAGTTTAAAAGAGAGTTAATATTCCTGCCTCTGTCCAGATCTCAGCACTAAAGACAGGCAGCTGTGGGATAGCTGGATACAGGATGCTTAGCCTAGACAGTGGCATTCACAAGATAGGCACCTTCAGTGTGGGCCACGGACGGGCTGAAAATGTCCTCCCCCCGAGACATCTGCCATCGTTCTCCTAGCCATAACATCACTATGAGTGGTAAATACCAGGAGGTAGGAAGGTAGTAGTATTACCTCTGTTTTACAAATCAAGAAACAGGCATACAGAGATAAAGTAACTTGCCTACTGTTGTGTAGCTGGTAAATGGCAGCGTTAGAATCTGATCCAGGCAGTTTGAATTCAGAGTCTGAGCTTAAATTGTTATGCTATACTTTCTCCCCCAATCCATAGGGAATGCATTTCTTGGAAGAGAGTGAGCCTCTTACCAAGTTAAGCATTCCAGTCATGAGAGAACAACAATCAGAAACAATCAGGAATTCTTGGAGAGAGGGTACTTCATGTAATTCCAGATAGGTAGAGGCTTCGCAAAAATGTAAACACCACCCCCTTTGGTAGCCATGGTCCCATGAGTCCAAGGGACTGATGAATTTCATTAACTCATCATTTCCTCTCTAGGTCACAGTCAATAGGATTATGCCACACATAGGTAGATGACATAGATTTAAATTGCTAGATATTTAACTATAACTGAAGAAATTAGTATGATTGATGTAGTACCATTTTTTTTTCTTTACTGTAAAACAAACTCTGGGCTGCTTATATTCAACAGATAGAATAGTAGGGAAGGAAACTGTACATTAAGACAGTGAAAGAAAAAATAGATTTCTGCAGTAACCAATGGTGTTACTCATGTCACTGTTCCTTTGGGGTTAAGGGTGACTTCCTCTATGAATGTCTTATGTATATGAACATAAATGACTAATGGAGCCAATCTGGCTACATATTTCCCAGAGGAAGGAGTGAGCCTGTGTGTATTGTTTCTCCTGACCCTATTTTCCTCTCTTTGTAGTTGACAATGGAAAACTACTGTATTTCTTGTGGCAGTGTTTTTCTTTTTCTTTTGAATTATTAGGAGGGCTGATCCTGGGTGTACTGAACAATGTTTTAAACTTTCAGAGTGACTATCATGGTAGGGCTGAGGGTTGTTCCATGTTGTTCTGCTCCCACATTTACCTGGGCCATTGGAGATTCTGGACCACCTATCTCAGCTCCTAAATCCTACCAAGGAGCCATAGGTAATAACCCACAGTACTAGGGATCATTCTCCCTTGTAAGACTTGGTTCTTCTCACCTCTACATTTGCCCCTTTTCAGTCTGTTTTCTACACCACAGCCAGGTGAGCCTTTTTTGTAAAATATGAGTCAGATCCAATCACTCTCCTACCAGAAATTCTCCAATAGCTTCCCTGTACAGTGAAAAAAGTAGCCAACCACCTTACAAAACCTGCCTCTGGCTGTTTTTCCAGCATCATTAGCCAGCACTCACCCCTAACCCTTCCTCGGCCTCTGGCCTCCTCTTCTCCAGTATGCCAACCTCACTCTCCCCTTGGCCTGCCCCATAGTTTTCACTTGGCAGCTCTTCCCCAGATACCTCCTGGCTCACTCTCACACTCCACTGGGGCTCCACTCAAAGGTGCTTCCTCAGAAAGGACTTCCCTCACTACTTCCTTCAAGACAGCACCTTGGATACTATGCAGCCTCTTACCCGGCTTCATTTTTCTTCCGAATTCTTAACACTGCCAGGCTGGGTCAGGTGGGTCTTGTTGGCAAAGACATCAGAGGGTTTTGTGCAAAGTTATCTTCTCAGTTTATCTCCTCATCACTAATCTGGTTTGAAAGGACCATGTTCGCTACTTTGTTGAACTATTCAAAGGAACAGGGTGGGAGTTAGGAAGCTATTATGTTAATTCAAGTGAGAGATGATGGTGGCTTGGGTCAGAGTCTAGAGGAGGTGACAGGGGGATCCGATTCTGGATAAAATTAGAAGTTAGAATTGGCCTTCAGTGTGCCCTTTGCTTATATAAAAGTATTAGAGAGAAACATACTTGGAAGTGTCTGCAACTTGCCTAATCCATATGGCCACGTGGACCCATGGGCCTCTTCAGAGACAAGGCTTATTAACAGCTCCTGGTAGTCTCTTTCATCCACTCATGATGATTCTGCTCCTGTTTGCATGTTTTTCACTTGCACATATTTCTGTGGAATTAAAACAAGCTAAGTGTTTATGTTTAGTTCACTGGGAGTTACATGTTCCAATTAGAGAACTCACCAATAAATCCCTTTATGAGGCTTTTTTCAAGAATTGCAATTACTTTAGGTAGGTGAATTTGATCAAAAAGTTGTTGGCTCTCCAGCTTTGCATTCTCTATTGTTACCCCCACCTCTGCTTCAGAAAAAAGAGTAATAACCAGTAGCCATGGACTCTATCCTAAGGTTTAGAAAGGAGAAGGAGGCTCAGTGATCATTTCTATTTTACAAAACTTCTCTGAAATATTACAATTATCTTGCATTGACTATGCACTAGATTTAGGGATTTTTATTTTAATGACTTTATGGAGATACTTAATCTCACAGAGCTAGAATACTAATTACCATACTATGTTGCAATAGAAAAACAGCAAATTACTCAAATTTTAATTATGATACTCAGTTTTAAACAAGTGTATAATAATTGACTTTGTGTGCAATAATTGATTTGTCATTTAAGCAGTAATTTTTTATGCAAATAGAGTACTTTATATGTGTGAACCAGTTATTATAAAATTAATTACTGAATATAATATCTTACAGAGCTGACTATCAGGAGTTCTTCTTGCTGGCTTATCCATTCATGCAAAATATGGGTTTTTATGTACAGAGATGAGCTTTATAACCAAAGGAAACGAAACCACATTCTACATACGTGCTAAATGTGCCTTTCATTGTAATTATCCTTTTCAAGTGCTTTATAAACACTTTTCCTCAAGGCTCTCCATTAATGAATTTTCTCAGTATCCCTGTAAACATTTTAAATCTCCCACATTTTGGAGATGTGGAAATTTATTCTGTGGCTAAATATTAAATATTTGGGTGATACTCACTTTGTGGCATCACTAATTGTATTTGCTGGCCTGATTTCCTTCTATGAGGGTCAATTTTTTTTTTTATTTTTTTTTTCTCTTAGAGATGTCAGAGACAATTGAGGTTAGTGATTGGGGCCCTTATGAAGGCATAGTCTCAAGAGGGAAAGGAACTCAGAAGACCCCTCAATATTTGTGCATATCAACATAGCATATGGCTATACATGGGCATCATAGCACAGTCATGACAGCACTATAGAAACTTCTGAGACCTTCTTTACATTTCCCAGGAAACTCCTCAGATCTTTCAGTCCACTTAAACTGGATATTTGTTCAAAGCCACTTGACATCATTTTCTCCCAATTCCCATGCCTGGCCCTAAGCTTACCACTAAGGGAAGTTTAGCAGACATTTCTTTGGAAGCAATTTTTGAAGCCAAAGATGGCTCATAATTGAGGCTCTAGAGTCTAATTAAACACAACAACACATTATTTTGGCCTTCAGATCATTTACCTTCCCTAATACTACCAAGATTTAAATGTTGTCTTTGTATGGTTTAGCTTTTCACCGATAGCAGGGATGCTTCATAAGGTTGTGGCTGGTGGTTTACCAGCATCCCCAAAGTCTAGAACAATGTCTGTCACAGGAGGCACTTAATAAATATTTGCTGAACAAATAAGTGGTTACAATACATTGTCTTTTTAAATTTTTATTAAGAACTAAAAATGCTATTGGTGTGTATTATAAATAATGAGAAATTTTGCATTGAGTAGGTTTCCTATTAATGTTGATACTAAAAATGTAGAGTACATTATTGGGAAAAGTAGTTAAAATTGACTTTCTTCTGAATACTTTTTGCGATCATACATAAAGGCATCTTTGAAAGTTATTAAATTTTGGTTAGCACAGTAATAGGAATTTCTCCACAAAAGAAGTTACACTGAAGACAGTATTAGAAAGTGATTGGTAACAAGTGGAATAAAAGTGATTTAGATTCAAATCTCAGTTCTACTGTTTAGTGGCTTTCCACAGTTGCCGCGATGCTCAGCCCTCCTCGGCTACTAACCCTTTTACAGGACATGATTTTCTGCACCTGTTAACTGATCTCTGCTGAGATGCCAACTCATAGTCCTCTCAGTCTCTTTATCTGCAAAATGGGGATAACAATGCCCCAGAGCTGTTTAGTGATTGATTTCAGTCATGTAATTGAACACCTTCGTATGTTATCAGGTACAAGACTAGCACTAAATAAATACTGAGTATTATTACTATTAATTTTATTATAAGCAGACATGAATACTCTAACTTAGAACCATGCCTGATCTTTAGAAATGAAGTCATTTTCCATATATGATTCTGACTCTTAAATACAGATGGTTGATATCATCACACTTTTAAAACTCTACATATTATCAACATCCTAAATAATATTTTTTTAAAGTTGGGAAAGGTTATTCACTGAGCAAAAAAAATTCTTGAATTCAGTGAATATGGGTTGTTTTTCCTCATAGATATTAATTCTAGGCCAATGACGTTACAGGTTGTTGAATTTAGATACAGTTGGGGGAAATTTCCCAACACAAGTGATAGATTTGTCTTGTTTTTCTTTAATTTGTATCAAATAAATGGCTTCTAAATCTAGTCAGTGTGACTGAGCTTTCCCTGAACATTATTGACTTCCTTCTTTGTGACCTCTGACCAAAAACTATAAAATATAAAATTACAGCTTTCTTCCTATCAAAAATTCTGCCTATAAAACATAGGACATAGAGATATGGTAGTTTATGGGAAAAACTGTGAAGCAGGTGAAAATTAGACTTGAGAGTCTTGTCTTTTCCAGTCAGCCTATCCCACTGTCCTTCACTGAAACCTAGTGCCCACCATGCCAAATTCCTATAGTGTTAACAGTTAATCCCCACTGAGGTGTTAACTGCTAATCACTGAATGAGTTGTTCTCCACAGGAGTATTTGAGTATAGCAGGGACTCTTGAACACTTAAAAAAATCAAGACCCAAGTAAATAAATCTCTAATTGTGTGATTATAGGCCTCCGACAAACAATAGAGGAAATGGTAGGCGTGTGGACAGGATTTCTTCAAGGTACCTCGAATGTCCTCTGAAGTTAGCCTTCAAATAATAATGAATATTGTATTAAACTTTACCATCTCAAAATATTTTGACATACACTATTTCATGGGATTTCACACCATTCTAGTGTAGTAATTAGGGAAATGTTATTATCCTTATCTAACAAATAGAGTGTAAAATATAATGGAGTGAAGCTATTTTCTCAAAATTATATATTTAATGACTGATTTTGTGAAGTCTAGAGGCTTTTTACTCTTTACTCTTGTAGTTGTGTTTGACCTTTTTCTTACTATCATAATCATACAAGACCTACCATCAAAATATTGACAGAACCCAAACATTTCTCTTTGCCTCCATTGCTAACATCCTAGTCACCATCATTTGTTATCCAAATTGTGCAGTAGCTCCCCAACTGGCTTTCTTGCTTCTGCTATTATCCCTTATTCTCAACAAATCAGCCGAAAGGATTCTTTTAAAAAGTAAGTCAAGTTGTGCTGCTGATATACCAAGTAGCTTCCAGTAGCTTCCCATCTAACTCAGAGTAAAAAGCAACTTCCTTATAATGATATTCAACTCTTGGGCTGCTCCATATGGTTGATAGGCTCTACCCTGCATGTGGCACGAGGCTGAAGCACCTAATAGAGGCTAATAGAGGCTGAAATCCATTCATCAAACCATGTGTCCTAGTGTTTATTGATATGCACCTTTTTCTAAGTCTCACAGAGTTGCTACATGGGCCAGCCGAAGCCTTTCACCTAAATATTCCAGACCTTATTGGTCACCATTGATGCCCACCCCATGCTCACCCAGCACCGATTGCTCTGGCCCAGCAACATTGACCTCCTTGCTCTTCCCTGAAAATACTAATAGCCAAGCATCACACGAGCAGTACCCTTTGATTATACACATATAGGAAAAGAATGTGGTGGAAAATTTTATGACTTTATCAAGATTGCCACTTCCTGAGACCCACAGGCAAAATTTATATCTTGTCAGGAAGGGGAGAGATCAATTTCCATAAATAACTTACAAATATTGTTTCTAGAGGAAAAGGAAACTGTACACCTGTCCAGATAAACTAAACTGGCCCCAACACAGGCCCAGTGACAGGAAAACAATGTAGCCACTGAAACGAAATTATGTTAAGGTTAGTAAGGAAGACTTATTCCAGTATAGCCTTCAAGACTCAGCTACTTTACATGGTGTGGTATTTGGGAAAAAGAACAAGCGTATAAATGTGACCTAAGACAACTAATAACTCTTAGAGCCCAAGCACACTGTTATGACCCTTGCAAGATCTTGAGTCAGTATGATTACTGCAGAATGAACAGTCTACAGTGCTGCACCAGAATCAACTCCAACAGCATCACTATGTGGCAGCAACATAAAGTCACAATCCAGGCTAATTATATCTTCTCCATGTAGCTAAGGGAAGTATCCAGAAATAGGAATGGACCCCTTTGTATTGAACAAAGTACAAAGAGCTTATTATTTGAAAGAGCCTCAAAAACATACACCTGGACCTTATTATTGAGTTCTCTTAGGGATTTTGCTACTCAGAGCATTGTTTAAGAACTTCTTAGTCTCCTAAAAGGGAAGAATATTGCACAGACCCAGGAGGTACATGTTTTTAAAACCAGAATTGTATGTATATACACACACATATATAATACATAATTATACATAGTAAATTTTTTAAAGTTTATATCTGCATCTGCTCTCAGTATAAGAAGAAACAAATTTTTTTAAGATTGTGGAGCGTGCGTGTATGATCACATGTTTTTCAAGGGCTTCATGGTCCTATGAAGTCCACTAAGACATACTATCTTCTTGAAAGGACAGGGGAAAAAAACACTTGTTTTGCAAAAGAGAAAAAGCCATCAAGAAAGAGAGAGAGGAGAAAACCAAAACCAAATCAATTGTTACTTTTAAAATAGTTTACTATCATTACATTTTAAATGAAATTTGTCTGGCAAAGGGACAGTAACTTGTAAAGTTCTTTGTTCAGGTCTGAGAAGCCCAACAGTGGCTGCTTAAACAATTAACATTTACTTATCGAAAGATTACTAGACCCTGTTCTATGACCAGAGGATGAAAAAAAAATCTTCCTGAAAAGTTCATTTAGTCCCCTAAAGCCATAGTATCCGATTATGGAATTATAACACTCCATTCATGAAACATCTCCCCAGTGACAAATGACTGTTTTTATATCTTGCAATAAACAGCAAAGAGCAATGAAATGTGATGTCCCCAGGTACCCTGATGGCTTGATGCATGTATAAAGTCTTCATTTGCCTTCTTTGGCAGCTGTATTTCTTTCCTGAGAGACATTGCTCCTGTCAGCTGGGCTGTTTTTTCCATCCCTTCTTGAAGTGTTAGTGGTGCAGACCAGGGGAAAAGAGGACAGACTACAAAGTTCTCAAGTGTGAAATTGAACCTATCGCCAAACCCTGAAAATACTCTCTTTGTGGCTCAGCAAAAGTTCCATTAACGCTGGTTTATTTCTGGGTGCCACAGTAGTTCTTCTTGATTATATCCAGCCCCAGCTGTGGAAGTAATAGAACTGTCTTGTGAATCAGTTAGTACATGGGAAACTGTTGTACCTTAAAAAAATTTCCAAGCACCTGAGCTGGAGAATGTTTATCTCATCCGTACCTTAAATTATAGAAATTCAACTGTCCTTATTGAGGATGAGCTTATTTTCTAAACACTTTTAGAAGTTAGGCATCAGAACTCATGAGCTGAGATTTTGTTACTCTCAATTTTTCTCCCACAAAACAAACGTTCCCATGAATGGCGTAGGAATGGCTGTTCAAAGGAATTCTTTTTCATTTACAAAGAGCTTTTTTGGTGGATTGATGCATCATTTCAAAATCTCCTAATACTATTTCTATTTGCAATACTGATTTTCAATATTTAAAACTGATCATAATCTTTTATTTGGTGTTTGTAAGGTGGAAAAAACTACCCTTGAGGGGCAAATCATCTGAATTGTCTAGCATAGTTTGGGGCACATGGTTTATTAGTTTCTTTTATGTTTAGATTTTTTTTCAACTTAAAATATTTTCTCTCCTTTTTGACAAGTCCTGTGTCCAATGCAGCTACTGTCCCTCTTTAAAACAGGTTGTTCTACATCAACAACTCATAAAACCAATAGAGACAGAAGATTTCACATATTAAAGAAAAGAGTTCAGTTTAAGGGCAGTTTACAGTTGGGCTAAGGACTCTTTTCCAGGCAGTCAGAATTTTCAATAAGTCCCACACAAGCAGTGAAGTATAATATAAATGTTAATGTATCAAGAAAGAGTAAATCTCAGTTGGTAGAAATAAAGTATATAAACCAGTTATGATTAATGTTGTTCATCTGACCTTTCTGGGGTATGATCTGTTCTCCTATATGTCACATGACCCTATAATTATAGGGATTCCAGCCTCCTATATGTACACACAAGTGTTTGTGCAGGGTAATATACAACACCTAGCACTGGTGGCCTTCATTAAATATTAACTAATATAATGCACATGCTGCCTCACTTAAAAAGTAAATACTACCTTGTTTTAAAATGTCTTAAATTTTCATCTGTGCAAAGGACTATACCTTGAATTTGTAATGCTATTTTTAGATGATTTGTTTTATGATGCTAGTTTTATAAGTGAGCTAAATTGCCCAGGTTTTCAGTGTCCTGTCAGGGCAGTGGTGCAAAAGCAGCTTTGCCTATTCAGCATCAGTGCAGGAAGAACAATATATGTGGGCTCTTAGGATTGCAGCCAGGTACCCTGCTACAGGCCATGGTGTGATTGCTTTCTCTTTTTCTCCTGAGGTTGATGCCTGCTGTCAGAAAACATATAGATTGATCTGATCACCTTCTTTTCCTCCCTCCCTGGTATCCTACATAAAAAATAAAAATAAAAACTAAAAAAGTGATCTTACTCTATTGAAAGAGATAATTGTGCTGTATTTCAAATAGCTCAACATCAGCCTTCAGGAGTCATTGGCCACTCAGGCACACATTTGATCAAAGGTATCTCAAATGCTTTTTTTTCCCCTTGTATTCTAAGGACATATTCGTACAAGTGATAGACCCTTATATGCAATTCTTGGTGTCTTAGCTTTAACCTCACACTTTCTCTCCTTAAGAAAGTAGATATTGTAACCCTGGCAGGGTGTCAACTCAGCCTTCCCCCCAGTCCCTTCTGACACTGGGGTTTTGTTTTCTAGACCGCCTGCCTGGTTTCAAGCTAGTTTGCCAAACACAGATACTTGTGGAAGATTTGGAAGGCAAAGCAGAAAAGAAAAGAGAAAACCATTAATTCTAAGAAGCCACGAAATGCAGTGGCATCAGAGGCTTTTCTGCCAACTCCTGCTTTGCACACCAAATGGCCAGTCACAACATATTCTTAGATTGACCACAAGCTTAACTTACCCATCCGTTCCAGGGCTTTGAAATCATTAATGATTGTTTCTTTGAACCAGTGCCTACAATTGCTCAGCTCCTGCCACATTTGTGCAAACTGTAACTTCTATATTGAATCATTTATTCCTAGAATAATTGCAGAGACTCTGTTTTTCTGAATAAACTGAGACTGACCAAACCCAGAGAGAGCCATTTTATAGGTATAACTTTGCATCTACTCTGATTTAAGAAGGAAAATAAATTATTCAATTAAATGTCAGCACTTTATTGTTAACAACAATACTTGCAGTACATTTCATGAAAGTGTATGAAAAAATTTGTGTGTTTTGACACTATGGTTAAGTAACTCTTCCTCTATTATTATTAGTAGTAGTAGTACCGCTCCCCTGTCATATATTAGCTACAGTAGTCCCCCCTTATTTGTGGTTTCTCCTTCTGTAGCTTCAGTTACCAGTTTTGTTCAACCAGGGTTTGAAAATATTGAATGGAAAGTTCCAGAATAAACAATTCATAGATTTTAAATAGAGTGCCATTCTGAGTATTGTGATGAAATCATGCACTGCCCTGATCCATCCCACCCAAACTCGAATCATCCCTTTATCCAGTATTTCCAGCCCATTGGTCACTTAGTAGCCATCTTGATTATCAGATGGACTGTCATTCAAATCCCTCCTCAGGGGACACACTATACACCCCTTAGTTCTCTGCTTATTTTTGGTATCCCAGTGCTTGTATTCAAGTTGCCCTGATTTTACAGAATAATGGCCCCAAGGGCAGTGATGCTGGCAATTCAGATAAACCAAGGAGAAGCCATAGTAAAGTGCTTCCTCTAAGTGAAAAAGTGAAAATTCTCACCTTAATAAAGAAAGGAGAAAAAATTAGTTTGCTGAGGTTGCTAAGATCTACTGTAAAAAATGAATCTTCTGTCCATGAAATTGTGAAGAAGGGAAAAGAAATTTGAGCTAGTTTTACTATCGCATCTCAAACTGCAAAAGTTATAGTAAATAACAGTGCCACAGTGCATAGTAAATGCTTAAAGATGGAAAAGGCATTAAATTTGTAAAGTAAGATATTTTGAGAGAGAGAGCATGAGGCCACATTCACACAACTTTTATTAAGAATGTTGTTATAATTGTTCTATTTTATTATTAATTATTGTTAATCTCCTACAGTGCCTAATTTATAAATAAACTTTATCATAGGTATGTACAGTAGAATAGGGTTGGGTACTATCTGTGGTTTCAGGCATGCACTAGGGGTCTTAGAACATATCCCCTATGGATGACTGGGGACTACTGTAGTGTACTGAAATTCCATCTAGTAAAGCATTAGCATGAGTGGATGCCTTACTGTTCACTTAAGCAATAATACACATATATGCACACACACATACACACACACACAAATTTACCTGCTTTACCCTCATTACACAAATCCCTACTCAGGGAACACACTGCTCACTCCTTAGTTCTTTGTTTATTTTTGGTAACCTGAAAGCTGACAGACACACTGACCTACCCTCTCTCTTGTCTAGCCAGTTACAAATAAGCAATCCTCTTCCTCTCCCATCATCCCTTTGTATTCATTCTTCCTCTTTTCTGCCTGAAGTCTTCTGAGGGAAAAGTGATTGTTGATATTCTACCAAATGGTGGAACAAATATGGACTTTGAGCGGAGAAACTTGTATTTGAATTCATTCCTTTTTGGATACTAAACAGAGTAATGCAAAGCCTCAGCAATGTGTCTGCTAGGTCATGGGTGTTCAACACATGTTAGTTTACTAGACAAGACTTGACCCCTCTAAACTTTGGTTTCCTCACCTGTAAAAAGGCAGGACTGATGCTATCCACCCATGAGGGTGCAGTGAGGTGAAATGAGGGTATGCTTAGCACAGGGCATGGAGTAGTGAGAAGCCAGTCACTGGTATCTGCTTCTGTTGTTAATCCCTCACCAGAAATATAGTTTATGAGTTTCTCAAATGCAACTCTCTCTTTTTAAAATCAAACCCAAGGTAGATCTGCCTTTCTGAAAATTTCATTGGATAGCCAGAAAAATCTCCTCTGCCCTTGGAGTCACTCTTGGTGCTACACAGAAGCCTAGTGTACACCTTACTGACTTGTTATGCCATCTCTATAAGGTTTTATTTTGATTCACTGAACATCTGTGATGGTGAGTTTTATGTGTCCACTTGGCCAGTTTTTCAAACACTAATCTAGTTGTTCTGTGAAAGTATTTCTGTAGAGACAATTCATGTCTTCAATTAGTTGATTTTAAGTAAAGGAGATTATCCTGCATAATCTGAGTGGACCTGATCTAAGCAGTTGAAAGCTGTAAAAGTAAAACTGCGATTTCCCTGAGGAAGAAGAAATTCCTTCTGTGGATGGCAGTGTCAGCTCCTGCTGACGGTTTCCAGCCCACTGGGCCTTTGGATTTCAGACTTACCTAGCCAGCACCCACAATCATGTAGGCTGGCTTCCCTGCAACAGATTTCTTCGTATGATTCCACTTCTCCCTTTACTCACAGAACCCTGTCTGATTCAATATACTAATGCCTATATGAATGTATTTGCCTTCTAGCTCACTAACTGCAGTTTAGAGGAATACATAGTTGGCTATCTATTATGACATTTTTTAAAACATTTTTTATTGATTTATAATCATTTTACAATGTTGTTTCAAATTCCAGTGTTCAGCACAATTTTTCAGTTATATTATGACATTAAAGATTAGCCTTGAATGATCTGCATATCAAAATCTAGTGAAATAAGGAGGATTGAATACATGATTGTGGTTTTTACTAATACATATGGTTTACTTCACTGAATTTCACTGAAATGTATCTTGGCCTCTTTTCCCTCACTCTATCCCTACTGTCCCCATTCTAGGCTAAGAAAAACAACAGATTAGTTTAAATTGTGGAGTTAGTTATTAGGTGCCCAAGTGAATATGTATTTTCTTTAGGATGATCAAACATAAGCAACAAAATCGAGTATTGTTTACAAAAAAAAAAAAAAATTCCAGGTGGCCAGATGGGAAGGAAAAAGATGAGGAAAGTAACTGACTTGTAGATGAAAGTAGATTTGTAGTACTTGAATACATAAAATATTTCATGAAGCTACTTATAGTCATTACCATTAAAATAGATAACTTATAAGACTATACATTCTGAAAAATTTAAAGACAGGGATAGAAGCCAATAGTACAATATTTTCCTTTTGTCGGTCTTAAAAATTCCTTTCTTTGTACCTATGCTTCTATAGCACTAACAGAATGTGTTATTATTTAATGGGTAAAGTGTTTACATAACTAGTATTTATAAATTACCCCATACTAACAAACACTACGAGTGCTTACCAAACATGTCCTGGAGAGGACTAGTTCTCTAATTTTAGAACCTTCATTAATTAGCTTAATAATTCTTTGATCATAGAGAGTGAGGATCTACAGCTTTTTCTGTAGTTTGTTCTGTTTGGCCATGTGTCCTCACATGCCTTCCTCATCATCTTTCTTCCTACAATCTTAGGTCTCTTTAAGTTCCATCCTTGGTCATTTCTCCCTTTCTCTATTTCTCTTTCTCTTCTAATTCAAATTTCCTTCATTCCTTCCTCCTCCTCCTCTTCTTCTTTTTTTTTTTTTTTAATTCATTACTTTCCTTTGGGACCATTTCACAAGCATCTTCATCATCTCCTCTCTAAGCAGATGACCTCCCCAGAGGAAAGACCCTATCACAAGGGAAACAGTTTGGGCTCAGGGCTATAGTTTGTCAGTTTGTACGCTGGCGTCTGTTGGTTCAGCACAGTACTTTGTGTGGCAAGTGTGGTTGTCCTTTAGTTTTATCTAGCATTAGAACTCATTTCCTGTTTCAGGAGACTCCCCAGCTCCCTTGTCATGAAGGTGGTGAGCATATGAACTCAGCTCGCCAACTGGCCACAACTTCAGGGCACTGAGACTCCTGGAGGAGCTCAGACACTGAGAGTGTGGTTCTCTTGCTGTGATGGAGAGCTGGCAGAGGCCAGTGAAGCAGCTACTGTAGGATTTCCAGTTGGAGTCCCAAGCAGATCATGCCTGCAGTCTGAATCTGCTGTGTTCTCTTTTCAGAGCTTGTTCTTTACACTTTCTAGGAGTCCTGTGAGCTCTGCAAGAGCTTTCCAGTATATTCCTTTTCTGATCACTTTAGCCTGTGTTGTTTCTGTTGTTTGTAATCAAGAACTGTGTCTGCCGAACACACTTTAAATGTGTTCTGTCATGTTAAGGGTGGGGTTGCAGTGTCTCTGCTAAATGACATGAGGGGATGAGGGTAGAAGGGCAGGGACTCTGTCTGCTATTTGAAAAGACCTCTTTACCCATGGATATCCTGGTGCAGAGACCTGTACCATTTGGCTTGCTTAATTGATGGTAGTAACTTGATAACTGATTGAGTTTCTGGAAACTTTGCCCATGGTTTCCACTCAGAGGATGACAGGCAAACATTCCTAAGACCACTCTGCTGTTGGTTCCCTGATGTGTTATTATCAAGTTACTCTTTGTGCCTATGAAGTGAGAAGAAATCAGTTGCCAATCTAGTTGAGAAACATTACAAAGGAGTGATATGTATGGTGAACTTGCAACTTCTTGAAAGAAATGGTATAGAAATTACAGATCCTCGTGCTGTTAGTCATTCAACAAAAAAATTATAAGAATTACTTTTTCTATTATAAAATCAGTAAATGTCTAAGCCATAAAACTCGGAACATACAGAAAATCATAAAGGAGGAATAATCCTTCATAATCCCAGGACATAGAGTTAATATTTTGTATAGTCACTAAAAGTTTTCTAAAGGCAGCAATATTTCTTTGCTGTTCTGACTACAGAATCATATGAAAGTTTGAGAGTTGTTTAAGTTCATAGTTTTTAATTCATGTAGAAATGTCCTTGATGTCCAAGTATTATTAATCTAAAAGCTGTTGGACGAGCACCCTTCGATAGCTCAGCTGGTAGAGCAGAGGACTGTAGAAGCTATTGGGGAGGGGAAGATTTCCCTCTACCCTTCTTGGTCCTTTTGGCTGGTATAATAATTAAATTGACACAAGGCATATTAACAGGAAGAAAAAAAATCAATTTCATGTATACAAAGATCTCATAGATATATGACTCAAAGTAGCAATCAAAGCAGTTAGCTTTTATACATTTTAGATAAGGAAACAATTTCTGAGGAACTGACAAGACAGAGAAGTTTGAGTTTGTGGTATAGGTTAGTAAAGAAGTAACAAGATTTGTTATATAGCCTTCTCAGCCTTGAGTTCCCCATCTCTGATGATAAGGATGTCTGTCTACCCTCTGGTACAGGGAGAGTACCTTTCACATGGGAGATTTATTTCCTGCTTTCAGAGGACGAGGGAGGGTCAGAGTATCCTCCTTGCATTGGCTGCTTCTTAAGTAACTTTAAAATAATCAGTACACAAAGTGACATATTTGGGGGTGGTCTGCTTGATACCCATAGAGGCCAAATTATGATTCTAGAGAATAAGTAGACATGAGTCAGTCTTCTTTAATGAGTGGTTGGTACTCCAGGGGAGAAGGGCAGAAAGCCAAGGTCTATGAATGTGGAGAAATGAGTTTTGTCCAGGGATGTGGTCATAGTTCAAGGTGGCTGGAGGTCAGTGGAGGAGTGGGTCAATAGGCAGGTGTTAACATCACAAATGACTCCGGCATTTGAATTTTATCCTGAAATTAGAGATGATCTTTAGAAGGAATCACAGCAGCGGAATAAGTTAATCAGATCTGCTTTCTCGAAATGTGATTCATCAGCATTTTGATTCATCAGAGAGGATTGGGGGTGAAGAGTAGAGCAAGACCACAAGCAAGTTACTCCGTTGCAGTAGTCTAGCAGCAACGATAGGACTGGAAACAGAAGCAGCGGCAGTGGCATGGAGATAAAAAATAAAATACTAGAATCACTGAGTAAGGGAAACCAGACAACCTGCTATTTGGATGTAAGTGTACAGAGTGAAGAAAGCCACCTTACTAATGCTATGTGATTGATCACCATGTGCTTAGTGGCAGAAGCAGAAGGAAGATATTTTCACATCTATTCTAAATTCATTCCCTAGCCACATCTCTGAATAATGATTCTGGGAGGAAAAAGCAATGGTTAAATTCATGTTCTCACCTAACCTGTTCTTTCTTGGTTCACCCAGGCACTCTCAACTTTTCCCAAAGGAAAGTAATAAACCAAGCTCAAATTAAGATGTTGCAGAGTGGTTTCAGACAGTGTAGACCAAGGATTACCTGCATCAAAATCTTAAAGGGGCTGGGCTGGATATCTGCATTTAAACAAGTATCAAGATGATTTTTATGTCCAGTAAATTTTGGTAACCACTGTGACAGAGACTTAACATCTCAACTTTCTCAGGAGTATTTTAAGAGAGGAACACAAAATAAAATAATACAATTCAATATGTATTTATTCAGTATGTTTAATGCCTTTGCTAAATGCCGTTTGCTCTTCCAAATTACATCCATATACAGGGTAACAGATGGGAAGGGAGGAAGAGAGAGAGGCAAAGAGCAGACCACAGGTCAAATAAGTAAATAAGTAATGCTGGAATTTAGATATTCCTCAACAGGTCAGCAGAAGAGATATTTTTGTAGTATGAGAGCTAACTCTTCTCAGGAAGCCTTAAATCCCAATCCTCAGGTGAATGTCTCCTCTGTTTCTAGAAACAAACCCTATCTTTCCAGGCTAACTCAGAACATAACTTTTCCTAACTTTTTGAAGTAAATCTAAGAGAGTTCCCCCAAATATTGTTAGAGCCACAAATAGGACCCAAACCCGCCCTTCCATAAGTTTAATTGCCTTTGTATTTGCAATTATAAATGATTTTGTAATGTTGTTCTAGATATTCTAAACATAATTGATTTTAACAAGGAGTTGGCAATAAAGCTCATTTTAGAGCCTTTTAGCTTTAAGTGGAAATTCATAAAAATCAAACTGAGATGTAAGAAATTGATTGACTCTTACACACCAATGTATGATCTAAAATAAAAATTCCCATCACAAAACAATTACCTCTAATGATGTAAAAGGGAAAATTTTAGAGTCTGATTATTTCATTCTTAGCTATAAGGGAAAAGGTTGAACACACCACACTGACAGTGTTTAAAACAGAAAACATATTCAACATCTGTTTAACCTCAGTTGGAAGGAGATCTCCTTGAAAGTATTTTTTATGCCTTTTAGATTGCTTCATATTATCAAGGGACTCCATTTCCACTATATATAACTACCTATTTAATGTGATGAACAGCTTTACAGGGGGATTGGGCTATAGTTGAAAATACAAAAATATTCAATAGATATAAAAACCTGGCTTAGTTTTCATTGCTATTGCAATAGAGTAACGCTAGATCACTTTAGGTTAATAGAGCAAAGTATTTTTAGAAATTACTGGACCTTGAATAGGTTTTAAAGCAGTGGAAATAAGATTTGAGAACTTTAAAAAATGCAGAAAGATTCACATTTATAGCTTTGTCATAATGTGAAAGCAAGCATTAGAAAAACTTTCAACTTATTATGGCTTTTAAACAATAAATCCTTTATTGAATATAAGATAAGCTTGACAAAGAAAACTTATTTCAAGAGTAATAGCTGATTTTCTATAACGTTAATATGAGCATACGTGTCTAACACCCTCCTTCCCAGTTAACAAGTGGAATGGAAAATAGAATATAAGAATAGGGAAAGCTTTAACCAAGTGGAAATTAGGAAGTTAAAACATTCATACTCCAAAACTTTGAGAAATTTTTGCAAAGTAAGTACAGATGTAATGTTTCTAAGAAAGGGAAAGACAATTTGTGAATCTCTGAAGTCATGGCTTTCAGGGGAAGTAAGTACAAGAGATTCCAACATCCTCTTACGCTCACTGCACATTTATCCCTAACTCACAGGGGCGAAGGCTGGAGGCAGACACCCATGTGACTGTCCACATTAGCTGGGAAAGCCCTAGTGATGATCACTTCTCCACACCTCATCCAAACACACTTGATGTGGACTACTGAGACAGGCAAAGAGCTAGCATATGTCTGCAGTCACCTTTCATTAAGAGGAAGTGGACAAGGGCAAGCACACGGGAGAAATGAGGGTTAGAGCAGACTATTTCTGGCTGCCATGTCAAAGAAGAGAAAGATGCCTTCAACCTAAAGTAAAGCTGGCTGCCATAGCTGCCTCAGCCTCAAGTGCCATTTAGACTGGTCCCAGAAAAGTGAAATTCTGAAATAGCAAAGTAACACTGTAACAATTCTAAATTTTCTTTTTCTCCTTTTCTCTAGTCTTATCAGATTACAGTAGGAATTCAAGCACTCTTACAAAACCAATGTCTGCTCCTGCCTAGACAATAATAGACCTTCCTCCATAGTGATAGTAATGATGATGATTGTGGTGGTGATGAAACAGTGGTTATAATGGCAACACCCATTCACTGAGTGATTTCCATCTGCGTGACACTGAAGTAAGCTCCTTCTGGTATTATTTCAGTTACTCATAACTGAATTTAATAATAAATAATCATTTATTTTTAATGATCATAATCATTAGACAGGGTTTTTATAGTAGGTGTCATTATTAGGATTATTTTATAAATGAGGATACTGAGCTTAGAGAAAATAATTAACTTACCCCAGTTTGTTTATCTAGAGAGAAACTGAGTTAGGATTTGAATTTAGGATGAGAAAACAGAGAAAATATCAATGAATTCAAGAGATGATAGGTATCTACCTGAGGAATCAGAGCAAATGAGAGAATGAAGAGTACTAAAGTTTGAAAAAGCTCAAACCCATGTTTTTTAAGGGTGAAATGAGACTAATGTGAGATCTGAAAGGCTTCAATGTACTTTAAAAAAAATTAAAAAGTTTGCTAAATTTAAAAGCACAGTGGAGGCAGGACACACCAGACTGAATAAAATGAAACCAATAATATAGAAAAAAAGCTTAAGAATCCTTCCAGAATTTAGGAAAAGAAGTAAAATAACGAGAGAAAAGATAAGAGACAGGAAGAACAGATCTGAGAGATGTAACATACAAATAATAGGAATCCAAGGAATCCAAACTGAGCAGATAGAGAAAATAAAAATAAATAATAAGAAGAAAGTTTTCTTGAAACACAGTTTGTGTCTTCAGGCCAAAAGAACTAGAAAAGTTCTAGACAAAAAAGATTTCCTACCAAAAAAAAGGAAGTCTAGCAGAGAGAGAAAAGCTGGAGGAAAAGATCTTGAATAACGATCTAGAGAGAGAAGGGAATAAAAGATTGTGGCCTGAGCATTCTATACTGTCAAGTTGCTGTTTATGAACAAGGGTAACTGAAAGTTATTCTCATATGAGGAAAGATCTAGAAAATCTCACATTTATGCCCTGCCTGAAGAGAAAAAAAAAATAAAACCTCAAATAATTAGTGCTTTAGACTAAGATTTTAATCAAAGTAGAAAACATAGTAACAGGGAGATAATTAAGAAAAATTAAGATTATTAGTGAAGAGCGAAACCAGTGGAACACAAATGATTTTGATAACTATGATGCATTGATTTTTTTTTTCTGTTACAATAACAAACCACCACAAACTCAGTGGCTTAAACAATACAAATATATTTTCTTCCAATTCTACAGGTTAGAAGTCTGACATGCATCTCTCTGGGCTAAAATCAAGGTGTCACCAGGGCTGTGTTCCTTTCGAAGGCTCTAGGGGAAAATTTGTCTCATCACCTTTTTCAGCCTTCAGAAGCTGTCAACATGTATGATATTACACTCCTTTGTAAAATCTAGAGATAAAGATGAAATTTAAATGTCTGTCATTAGTTCCACTATTCCACCCTTAGATGGGTTATGTGGAAAAAAGGGAGACAGGGGGCTGATACAGAAAAGTGAAGGAAATTCAGGAAAGCTAAATTTTAGAATATGGGGAGATTAAATACAAACTCATATACAAAATATAAATGAAATGTAAATTACAGGATAATTTTGAAATTTTTCATTTGCTTGGTCTACATTTAAAGCATTAAGTCATAACTTTTAATACTACCTATAATTTAAAGTGATACACAAACTTTGTGTGCATATAAAATATGGACATATACATGTATATTCATACATATGTATATATAGATATGTGTACTACATATATATAAGTTATCAAGGAAGAAATAAGGCTTTAGCTCAGAGAAGCTGTTTCTTAAAGCAGGTTTTCACATACTGTTGTGCAAAGGGTGCAACTAAGAGGAGTGTAAACATAAGTTACACTTTAAAACCTACTTTGGCTAAAACATTGAATTCTTTTTAACTGATGAAAGAAAAATGGAATTATTTAATATTTCCAATCCAGTTTTTAAAAAATAGTGTTAATTTCTGCCTGTTAAAGGAGATCATTACTTGTCCCCTAAATCTGTGGGTATTTTTGTTGGACGTTGATTCATTAAAAGAAAATTCATACGCAAACCGTTCCCGCCAGTTGTCTGAAAAGCAAAAGGAAATAAATTGGCAGGAGGAGTTTAGGCCTGAATGAGAACTTTGGTTGTCTACTTCCTTTCCAACATGTACAGGGGAAAATTTGTGAGGTTATTTCCAAACTGGAAAATTTGATCAGATTATACCCAGGCTTCTGAATTTTAAAAAGGTATATTTACAAGGAAAGTATTGGCAGGGCTTACTATTACATACATTCTAATGAAGTATATGACTATTACATTTAAAAGCACATTTTAAAAGTGATACGAATGAATTCCAGGGTAGCTGTAATTTGGGGGAGGGAACCATGCCATAAAACAAATGAGTGAATGAATAGGAAAAGTTTCATTTGAAGAGATTAAATCTTTAAGAAGAACGTGGAGCAGACTTACTCTGTGTTGCCCTCTGAGTTAAGTTCCTCCTAACTGCCACTTCAGACCCACTCTCTACCTTTCTAGACACTGGGCCTACAATTACTACAATTTCAAGACCTGGGCCAGCAAACTTTTCCTATAAAGAGCCAGAGAACAAATATTTAGGCTTTGTAGGCCATATGGCCTCTGTTACGAATACTTACCTCCACTGTTGTAGCCAAAATCAGCTACAGGCTGCCTTTATGTATTAAAAAAGGCTGTGTGCAGAAAGAAAGAAAAATCTGTGTGCCTGTTCTAGACTCTAGCCTCCAATTGCCTGTAGCTAAGTGAGTCTAGGTAATGTAGTTTATAGATCACAAGCCTTGTGAGACAAGATGTTAGAAAACAGGATTCTTAGAGTATGAGGAGAAAATACCATCACAAATAGTACAAAGGTAAAGCTCCCTTTTAAATTATAAGAAAACTCCCTTTAAAACTATAAGAAAACTATCCAGAAAAGCAGAAAAAAAAATTCTGATGAATTTTTTTTTTAAAGTCCTAAGATACAAATTTCTTTATGAAATAAGGAAAGAAAACATGATAAGGGGCAGGATCATTGACAACTATTCAGTTCCAAGGCTGAGAGATAAGACTGCTTAAGAATGAGTCTGGAGCAAGACAGCAGAGAATCCCTCACCAGTGCTGTCACAAGGTTAGAAAATACCGAATAATGAGCAACAAATGTCTGCTCCCGAGAAAGAGGTAAGCAAATTAAGGTACAAGCACAAAGGGAAGGCTGAGAGCTAAACATGGAGCAAGAACATTGAGGAAAAACCCTCTGGCAACATGGCTCCCAAGATTAACACAAGATAACCTGAAGGGAACAGTAGCAACAGCAAAATTCAAACCAGCTCAGAGACTGAGTAAATTGATTCAACCTCCCACAGTACTGGTCTAACAGAAGAGGCATGCCCATATCCAGGCACAAATATTATGTGACTCAGTTCCTACTTATGCTGCACACAATCACTGGCATTCAATTTAAAAAGAAAAAGAAATATGAGACACAGACAAGAAAAAAGAAGCCACTATCAAGAGACAAAGCAAATAAAAGAACCAGATTCAAAAGTGATCCAAACATTGGAAATACCAGAGAGGGAAATTTTAAGTACCTATCATTAATAAAATTAATAAATAATAAGTTATAGTTTGTAGTAGAAAACATAGTCAAAGGCCTGAACAAATTTTGAATTTCACAGAGAGCTGAAAGCTCTAAGAAATAGTCAAAGAGAAATGTTAGAAATACCTTCCAAAAATGAAGATGAAATAGTTTTTGAGACTGGTGAATAAATAAACCAATAAGTAAATAAATAAATATATTTTTAAAATAAGAGAATTTATTAGCAGATCTGCACCACAGGAAAATTTAAACACATGCATACATACACACAGGTCATTAGGTAAAAGGAAAATGATATGGAACAGAAACCTAGAGCTACACAAATACAAGTAAGTGAAGAACTCTAGGAGTAGTTAAAATGAAGGTAAATATAAAAGACATTTTTCCTCACTTTCACTTGCTCCAGAAAATAACTGAATGACTAAAGAAAAACTGGTAGTTGTACATTAAGAGTTTGTAGCATATTTAAATGTAAAGTGGATGACACCATTTACATCATTGGCAGTATGCTATTTTAAGAATTGTGCTCTAAATAAAGCAGCATAATGTTATTTGAAGTACACTGTTATTAATTAATGATGTAATTGAAAGCCCTGAGGAGCCACTACATTTTTAAAAAGAGGTATATATAATCTAATCATGGAGATGAAATAGAATTGGGTAAATTAATCAAAATTAAGCCATGAAAAAAGAGACAAGAAAGAACAAAGAACTGATAGAACAAATGGAAAACAAATAGCAAGATGGTAGATTTTAATTAAACTGTATCAATATTTACCCTTTATAAAAATGGCTTAAATACACTAATTAAAATATAAAGACTGTCAGATTGGATAATATCTTAGTCTTTTCAGGCTGCTATAACAGAGTACCATAGACTGGACAGCTTATAAAAAACAAATTTATTTCTCACAGTTCTGGAGACTGGAGGTTCAAGACCGAGGCACTGGCAGATTTGATGTCTGGTGAGAGCCCATTTCCTGATTCATAGACAGCTGTCTTCTCACTGTGTCCTCACAGCTCTCTGGGGTCTTTTTCACAAGGGCACTAATCCCATTCAAGAGGGCTCTGCCCTCATCATCTGTTCACCTAAGCCCCCACCTCCTAAGACCATCACATTGAGGGTTAAGATTTCAACATATGAATTGGAGGCTAGGAGATGGCACATTCAATTTATAGTAGATAAAAAGCAAGACCCAACTTTACTGTCTAGATGAAACCATTTGAATATAAAGAAAAATGTAAATTAAAAGCAAAAGAATGAAAATATATATGCTATGCCAACACTAATCAAAAGAAGTTGGGGTGATTATATTAATGTCAGACAAAATAGACTTCAGATCAAGGAATACAACCGGGAAACAAAGAGGGATATTACATAATGTTAAAGGTGCAATTAAATAATAAGACATAGCATTCCTAAACAGGTATGCACTTAACAACAAAACTTCAAATTACATGAAGTAAAAACTGATAGAATTAAAAGGAGAAATAGACAAATCCACAATTAATTTTGGAGACATCAAAGCTCTTCTCTCAAAAATCAATAGAACAGGTAAACAAAAAAACCAGTAGGATACAGAAGACTTAAAAAACACTATCACCTAACTTCATCTAATTAGAACTTATAGAATATTATACCCAATAATAGCAAAGTACACACTTTTTTCAAGTACTTATGGAACATTCACCAATATAGACCATATTCTGATATGTAAATCAAATAGTAAGTTTTAAAAGAATTTAAATCATATGTTCTCTGTAACAAAAGTCAACTAGAAATCAGTATTGTAAAGACATTTGCAAAATATCTTAGTATCTGAAATTAGATAACACTTTTAAAAACAATTCATGAGGCAAAGAATTCACAAGGGAAATCACAAAATTTTGAATTGAATAAAAATCAAAACATCACATCAGATGTTATGGGTTGTTGCTTAAGTAGTGCTTGGAGAAAAATCTATACAACAAATGCTTATATTAGGAAAGAACAAAGATCCTAAATCTATTATCTAGGTTTCTACCTTAAAAAAATATAAAAAGAAGGACAAACTAAGCCTAAAGGAAACGGGAGGAAATTATGTTTAATCAGAAACAGAAAAACAATGGAATGAAACAATAAACTTTTTTATTTTTTGGCAAATTAATAAAAATGATAAAACTCAAGCCAGGTTGATCAGGAAAAAAAGAAGACACAAGTGACCAACACCTGGAATGAATAAGGAACATCACTGTAGAATCTACAGATATTAAAAGGACAATAACAGGCTGTCAGGTTTATGTCCTTAAATTTGACAACTTAGAAGAAATGAACAAATTTTTTAGAAGACACAAACTAACAAAGCACACTGAAGAAGATACAGATAATCTGATTGGTCTGATAGCTACTAAAGAAATTAAATTTGTAGTCAAGGAGTTTTTAATAAAGAAGACTCCAGACCTAGATGTTCTCACCTGTAAATTCTATCATACATTTAAGGAAGAAATTATGACAATTATACAAAACTTTTCAAGGAAATAGAGGTTAAAAGAACACTTCTATCTTGTTTTATGAGGTCATCATTACCCTGATATCAAAACCAAAGTACAAGAAAGTGATAGGATAGTCTCTATGAATAAACAGATGAATGAATAAATGAATAAATCAAAGTGAATCAAAAAGGCAAAGCTATATTGATGAAAAACCAGTGTTTGCCAAGGGCTGGGCTGGGGCTGGGGTGGAAATTGACTACAAAAGGGCCTGAAATCATTTTGGGTAGGAATGAAACTTGATGTTTGTGGCAGTTACACGACTATATACATTGGTCAAATCTCGCAGATCTGTATACTAAGAAAGGTAAATATTGCTGCATGTAAATTAGACCTCAGTGAATCTGACCTCAAAAAAAAAAAAAAAAACCTGTTACCCTACATTCAAGCAAAATAAGAACAAATTTATTTCCTCAGATATTTTTTGAATGATTGTGGTGTAAGTGACACTTTTTGAGGACTACTATCTAGATATACCTTTTTCTTTTCATTTTAAGTATAATGTAAGCTGTATGTAACATACTGATTTTTTACAGTAAACATTTTCATTGACATAAAATACTATGTTAATGGCTCAATTAAAGTATTACTTAAGAAAGCTTTTCTACTCTTTAAAATTCTGAATTCCCTTTATTCTCATGACAAATGTGTAAGCAAGTAGGTAAAATCATGAGCATAAAACCACTTTGTTTAAAAAACTATTTCAGAAATTCACAATGAAATAAATGATGTTTTTGTTCTTGTTCTATTACTTAGTAAGGAAAATTCTTACTCTAAGCATCATTTTAAAATTTGGATAGATGAAACTTTTTTCTATACAATGCTTTTGACAATAAGCATGCCATTATTTGGAAAGAGAAGGACAAGTGAAAGAGTGTTAGAAATGACGCAGAGACTTTGAATTACTTTTTTTAATGAAGTGTATTGATAAATCACTTACCTCACACAATAACCCACAATCAATATGCTATAAAACTAATTACCATGAATTAGAAAGAAGTGAGAAATGTTAGTTTATCCTTTAAGTACTAATGCTGTAATACTTAGCATCATTTTAATGAGTTGCCTTGTGATTTATGCATCATCCAGCATTAACTGAAAAGAGACATCTCAAGTAATACCACATTTAGAAATAGATAAAGAGGTATTTTTGTAAATAAACAAAGCGTTATATAAAATTTCATTTTAGACACATACTTTAAGTAACAAATCATTGTATGAATTTGGGTTAAAATTTCTTTCTAAGAAAATGTGTATGTATTCATATCTGATGCTCTCTAAGCCACATGTTTTGATTGATGCAGGCTGAAATCTACTAAAGGCAGGTAAATATATTCAATATTAACTACTGTAAACTGGGCCATTTCACTATTTCATGGTACCTAACTGATTTCACCATCATATCTGTTTATAATATTCCTGATTTGCATGAATGAGAAGAAAAACTCTCTCCCCAAACTTCAGCTTATTTTTATTACTTATTATACAAATATTTTAGAACTTATGATTAAACATCAAATAAAAGGACAGCATTTCTTCACAATCTTGTCACCTCAACAAATCAAACTTTAAAATTTTCTGTTATCCTTTTGAAGCCTTGACAATATGTAGTATAGTAAACATAGCAACAAAACCATTTATTTATCTATTCACTCATTCACCAAGTATTTATTAAGTGCCAGCATTATTTTAGAAGCTTGGGATATAGTAGATGAAAAAAAATCTCTGTTTTCATGAAGATCAAATTCCAAGGAGCTGAAGACAGATGATTTTTTAAAAAGTAAGTTATATTACAGTTAGAAGGTGATAAATCCTTTGTTAAAAAATAGAAAAGATATGGGGAGTCGGGTTTCAGGAATGCCAGAGTGGGGCGAGGGGCACTGCAATGATAAATACAAGTATAAACAGAGTAGGTCTTTTTGAGAAGGCAACACTGGAACAAAGACTTAAAGGAGGTGAAGCTGTTAGCCATGTGTATATTAAAGCAAAGAGAGTTCCAGACATGGCTAGAGCCAGGCTGAGGCCCTAGGCAGCAACACGACTGGGGCCAGTAATGGCTGGAGCGCAGTGAGCAGTGTGAAAAGTGGAAGGAAGTGAAGTGAGAGAGGTGATGGGAGAGGGGTTCCTGGAGGGCTTTGTGAGCCACTGTAAAGCCTTTAGCTCTTGGGTGGTATAATTATGTTGTATTCCTGTTGCTTATTTTTCCCCCACTTACCATTCTATCAGAAACGTTTTCCATATCAGTTCATCCTCTTCTACATCAGGTATATGGCATCATAAAAAGAAAGCAATTCCCCAGGTGATGTTAGCCTGACCAACAGAGCATAAACAACCTTCTATGAAAAAAGAAAACAGGGAAAGACACAATCCAATAGATTCTATTTTGGGGATCCTCATTTTTCTCACAATTTATTTCCACTTACCTTTTCTCATCCCCATTACCACATATAGGTGCCTAGAGAAAAAAACTGTTTTAATATTCATATACCTTAAAGTATTAGAGACTTAATTTTGTTTGTTGTTGACATTTTTTATTTTGGATGTGGATGAAGCAATGTTTAACACAAAGGGAAATTGCAGAAAAAGAATTTCAGACATTGGGACCTTTTCCCATCATGTGTAAGGAAGACCTTATCTAAAGGACTACTGGGATATAAACACAATAATGGTCAGTATAACAGATGAGTCCTTAGTAAGCCAATGTGTTTACCCTTCTATGAATGAATGTGGCTAGAACTGGAATTTAGTCCAAAAAGTGATTGTTTAAAACCACATAACTTGAGGCACATATTCCTCCCATTATAGCTTTAAGATAGTCTGTCTTCTTCTCAAGGAATAGTATGAGGATTGATCTGTCTCACACCCGTGTTTCATATCTCTGTGCTAGCCGTTCTGCAAACTTCACTGATTTTTCCAAAACTATCGTCAGTGCCCTTTGTATACGTGATAAATAGAAACCAGAGCTTGCTCATTACTATGAAATGCTTTCATGATCTCATATTATTATTTCTTTTTTGATGCAGCCAGCTAAAATGTGTTCTTGAAATGTGGCAATTAAACAACAGATTCAAATTTTGCTTTTTGCTTTCAAGTGACTAGCTAATTAGATGGTTTATTATTTAAATGCTACCCAACCTATGTGATGGTTCATTATATTTATTTACAGTGCAAATATAAACTTAAAAACAAAAAGCTTAGAATAAATATTAGTTACATAAAATTGAATGCACCCATTTCATTACGTGTTATTTTGCCAATTTCACATTAGACGTGCTCATATGTGGAAGCACATTGGTCAGTCAAATTAATTCTCTCACATCTTCATCATTTATTCCTTACAGGAATAGTCATTCCTAAGAATTAAAATGAAATTTTTCAGATGTTGTTTTGCTTGATTGTTATGTTATATTTAGACAAACATTTCCCTTTTAGTGCTATCAAAGCTGTCTAATGTGATATACTCTGTTTGTAAAAACACACTTGTGGTTTCTTTGAGTCCATACTTTATTTCATTGATATAAATGCATGGATTTCAGTCAACTTAAACTCCTATTTATAGGAGTCAGAATTGTTTTTAGTTACATACAATAGATATCGTTTTTCCTCATTTTTGTTTCTAAACCATTTCTTCTTCAGCAGCACCTACTTCTTGGAAATGCATTTTATCATTTTTTCTCTTTTCTATCGTCTACCAACTCCAGGCAACTGTCCTCCCCACCATATGTAACTAATATACGGGTCACTCTAACCTTCGTTCTACTGACTTATTATCTACAACAATTGTTGGCAGGAAGGTCCTTGTCACAGGAAGAATTCAGAAACAAGACATGGAGGTCAAGAAAGCAAAGCAAGAATTTATTAAGGTATACATAGTATGCTTTCAAGGAATGAGCAGACCAACCCAAGTGGGTAGCTGCCCTGAGTTTCCTTGGCAACCTCATTATATGAGTATAAAAATGAATAGGCAGAATATGCATTGGCAGGAAGGGGTTTGGGGTCATCTCTCTTGATCTTCATTCCAACTCCACCTTCCCAGGTGGGGAGGAGGAATTTTTTAGTCTTTGTTTAGTCTTGATTGGGAAGTTGGATGAGATCATAATGAACAAAAGGTTACATTCAGATAGGGGAATTGTAAGCAAAAGGTTACATTTAGATGGAGATCATAATGAATGAAAGGTTACATTTAGATGGTGGAGATTCCTGTCTTGTCCCAGCTGTCCAAGACAGTTGTCAACCCAGAATGTATGGTTTTTTATCAGTCCAGAGGATCCTGTTTTTCTTGGTCCGTCCAAGGACCCTCATTGTTCACAAGATGTGTGGTTTTCTGCCATTTGATCCGTGTCCCTATTTCTCTGTTCATATCTAGCTATCTGCCTGCTCTAACTCAATGACCCAACCTACACCTGGCATCTCAATTCCTTGGCATGTTCCCTTCAAATGGTCTTTTTCTCCTTAGCTGTACAACCTTGAAAAATCTCAATTTCAAACATATCCCTCTCTGACTTCCAATATTTTCAACTTTGTGACTGTGTACTTGCATTTGACCACATTAGGACCTCTAATCCATTCACTCCACTGTTTTTCACCCTCAGTCACCTCCATGTCCCCATCCCCTTCCTCATTCAGCTTAGATTCTGAGTCTATCAAAATCAACACATCTCGTTCAACATCTTTGCCTCTCTATCCCAAAATTCTCTTTCTCTTTTACCTATATCCATGAATCTTAATAGCCACTCATATACTGCCAGGTAATTATGCTATACCCCTCTAATAAACTCCTTTCCCTAGTCTCTGAAATGGATACTTCAATCCTTTTCTCTGAGTTTCTAACACACGTCCCCATCCCCTTCTTAGCCAATGACTGTCTCGTATTGGAGAGAAAATAGATTAGAACTACTTTCTTTTTTCACAGCCAAATGCACCAACCAACCTACATCTATATCCACATTTCTATTGAAATAGAAAAAAATAATCTGTCTGCCTTTCTAATGTTAACCTTCCATTTGTGTTCTGGATTAACCCCATTCAGTTCTCTGGGGTAGTACCATGCAGTCACTAACAGTGAAGATCAGTCACTTAACTTGTATGCCTTAGTTTTCTCATCGATAACATGGGGATAATAATAGTAACTCACTAAAGTGAGTGAGGAGTAATTAGTAAATACAGAGTAAACAGATCAGAGCTGGGCATAGCAAGTACTTTACAAAATTCAACCGTTTTTACTTTTCCTTAAAGTTTTTATTTCTGAAATTTTCCGCATTATCTCCAGCAGCAATTCCTCACTCCCACCCAGATCATCCCCATCAGTGTTTGAAGACAATGTAAAACTGCCTCTAGACACCAGGAAGTTCTGCCTCCAACTGCGCCATATATTCACTGGATATATTCACTGTCTCTCCTTCCTCATTTTTAGTTCTTTCTTCAACCCTTTTTAATCAAGCTTTTGAACCCACCACTGAAATAAATCTAATAAAGGTCATCATAGCTGCAGTTGACATGGTTGACTTCTCCTTTTATCTTCAAACTCTTTATTTTATAGATTTTTTTCTACTACACTCAATAGTACTCACTGCTAATTTACTCACTTCTTCTAATTTACTTTTATTATTTATTTCCACTTGGGAAACATTCTCCATGGGTCTCTTGCTATTTTCAGCATATCTTGCAAGCAAAGGAACTGGCTCTCTTTATTCCATCCTGTCTTTTCAGGAATTTTTGTGTAGCAAATAGCCTTGGATAATATAGATGGTGCCTCTCCACAGTTCCAAGGGTAGGTTTGTTTATTGCCCAGTGTAATAAAATAATGTCTCCCTCTGGGGCAGAAGTGGAAAAGCCTTACTGTCTGTTAGAAAGGTTCAAGTTTCCTTAGTTCATAGTTTTTCAGTTATTGCACAAACCCACTACAGGTACCGCATCTACCTAGACCTCTCTCTGTCACCCACGGTGGAACTTGGAAGCCAGGGGAGCTGATATTAATATGCCAGTGTTCGTGATACCTGCTATGCTGTTGAGTAATAAAGCCCTTGGTCTCTGATCCGGGAGCCTCATATCTTCTGTTAGGATTCATAAAACTTTAGCAAGCAAACCTGTCAACTTGCAAGAAGGGCAAAATTTCAGGCCTTTTACAATTCTTGCCAGTTCCTCTATATATTAGAATGTTTTAAGTTTAGCCCTTGTCATTTTTTCTTCTCCATCAGCATATCCTTCCTTGGCAAGCTTATCCATTATCCTGATAACGCCTAAGTGTTTAATTCCAGCCATGCTCTCTCCACCAAGCTCCAGATTCTTAGATTCAGTTTGCCTTAAGTTTTGTCTTAGCTATCTAATAGCTATCTTACATTTCATATAGTAAAAATAATTAATATTCACCATCCCCTGCCCTGCCCCCAATTTACTCATTCCCAAGTATTTATCCACTCAGTAAATAGCATTATTATCTACCCAGCTGTTTAGTTCAAAAACCTAGGCCCTATCACATTTAGCTTTAAAATATAAATACTGTCACTTCTCCTTGCTGCAGCCTATCACCTTGGTTTGAGTCTCTTAAAACATGTATGCATTATAGCAGTAGACTCTTAATGACTTTCTTACTCCTTAATAATTATCTCTATGTCAGCCAAAGTGTTTTTAATCATAATCCAATGATGCCACCCCCTGCTTAAAAATCTTTACTTTTCACTCTCAGTAGAATAAAATCCAAATATCTTTCCATTAATCATATTTATTTCAAAATCCAGAGGCAAACATGTTTAATAATTGTTTCCTCCTAATCCTTTTAACAATTATGTTTCCTTATAATCTTGTTTGAATTCCCTAATTCCATTAAAATGCTGTATGATTCATATTTTTAATGGCAGCATAATATTTCATCCTATGACTTCAACAGAATTTATGTAACTAATATCCTAGAGTTGGACATTTGATTTTCCTGAAGTCAAAGAATAAGATCTCCATAAGATAGATAGAAGTCTTGTGGCAACTCTGAGAGAATACATTTTCTAGCAGCATTAGGGAAGGAAGTTATGGTTTAGGAATGGACCATACCTTTAGATAATTAGTTCTCAACTGAGGACTCTCTAAATGAAAGTCTACTTTATGCACAGTAAGTATATGCCTACAGTTAAGTAGTTTTATAGCATTTAAACTAACTGATCTAAAAATAAATTTTGGAAGAGTTAGTTTTAAAAAGTGAGAAAGGGATAAGGAAGCAGCTGGGTGGATACATTTCTGAGGCATAACTAAAATAAGACCTAAAGATCTTTTGGATTAGCATCTAAGACAGAAGAGCCTTCTCTTACACTCCGATTATAAAGACTAGAGTGGTTTGGAGGGAAAGGATCTACCAAATATCTGTGCTGCCCATCGTCTTCAAAATAAAGATGTATAGTTCAACAATATTGACAAGGAATAGTTATGTTAGTATGTTTATCCAGAATTTACCAGTCATCAGTTTTAACAAGTAGTGATACTGTATTTTACCTAGAACTGAGATTTATTACTTTTTGGTAACATGGATTCCTTTTTTGATTTCTGATTTAAAATAAAAAACCTCCCCAGGAAATGCTCATATACATATAAATATAAAATTTTGTGTACACATCCCAGAGATTCAGAAATGCTCTAAAAAAAATTGTTTCATTCTAGCTTAAGAATCACTAAGAAGATGAGAACTAACAGTATTTAGAAGAATTCTCACTGACAATATCAAGAAATATAGACTATTAGCAAAGGAAGAAATTTATAAAATAATCACAAGATCTCAAAATAGATGGGAATTTATTGCAGTGGTAAATAGCTCTGTATACCTCATGTGAGAATTCCATAATTGTTTAATTGGATTTGAACAGGGTATTATGACAGACGTTCACAGCACATTCTCTGAGTTATCAAGAATGGCTAAATCATCTTTGGAGTTTCTAACTAAGAAAGCATTTAATTTTAAAAGAGTTCCATCAAAAAACACTTAGAATTAGAAATTTAAAAAGTGATATGTCCAACAATTCCACTGAAGAGACCATTTCATTCCCCAATGATGCCAAATAAATAAGTTGCTACTATGACAATATCAGTTCTTTTCTCATATAATTGTTTTCTCACACATACCTGAAACTTTTCTTAGTTAACACATCACTTCAATTAAGAGGCGCATTCAGGGAATCACCTTCTTTTTAAAATTTAACCTAATTTTATAGTTGATTTACAAATATATTAGTTTCAGGTATATGACATAGTGATTCAATACTATTATAGATTATACTCCATTTAAAGTCATTATAAAATATTGGCTATGTTCTCTTGCTATACAATTTATCCTTGTATCTTATTTATTTTACACATAGTGGTTTGTATCTCTTAATCCCCTATCCCTATCTTGCCCTTCCTCCATCCCACTTCCCACTGGTAACAATTAGTTTGTCCTCTATATCTATGAGTCTGTTTCTCTTATTATATTCGTTTGTTTTATTTTTTAGATTCCACATATGAGTGATAATATACAGTAATTGTCTTTCTCTGTCTGACTGATTTCACTGAGCATAATATACTCTAGGTCCATCCATGGATTTCATTCTTTTTTATGGCTGATTGAATAATCCGTTGTATGTAATCCACATCTTCCTTATCATTAATCTATTGATGAACACTTCAGTTGTTCCATATCTTGGCTATTGTAAATAATGCTGCTGTGAACACTGGGGTGCATGTTTCCTTTTGTTTTCTTCGTTATATGCCCAGGAGTAGAATTAGTGGACACCTGATAGTTCTACTTTTAGTTTTTGAGGAAACTCTATACTCTTATTCCCAGTGGCTGCACCAATTTACATTCCCACGAATGGTGTAGTAGGGTTCCCTTTTGTGCACACCTTCACCAGTATTTGCTATTTGTGTTCTTTTTGATGATAGCACATTGACAGGTTTGAGGTAATGTCTCATTCTGGTTTTGATTTGCATTTCTCTGATGATTGGCATTTTTGAAACATCTTGTCATGTGCCTGTTGGCCATCTGTATGTCTTCTATGGAAAACTGTCTATTCAGGTCTTCTATTCATTTTTCAATCTGGTTGTTTGCTTTTTATTGTTGAGTTGTATGAGCTGTTTATATATTTTGGATATTAACCCCTTATTGATTATGTCATTTGCAAATATTTTCTCCCATTCTGTAGGTTGTATTTTCATTTGTTGATGGTTTCCTTTGTTTTTCAAAAGCTTTTAAGTTTAATTAGGAAATATTTGTTTATTTTTTATTCTGTTTCCTTTGCCTAAGGAGACATATCCAATAAATATTGCTACAGCTTATGTTGAAGAGTGTTCTGTTTATGTTGTTTCTTGCTTCTAGGAATTAAATGGTTTTCAGTCTTACATTTAGGTCTTTAATCCATTTTTAATTTATTTTTGTATATGGTATGAGAAAATGACCTAATTTTATTTTCTGCATATGGCTGTACAGTTTTCCCAGTGACACTTATTGAAGAGACTGTATATTCCCCATTGTGTGTTTTTGCCTTCCTTGTCCTAAATTAATTGACCGTATGTGTGTAGGTTTATTTCTGGGCTCTCTATTCTTTTCCTTTGATTCATGTGTCTGCTCTTGTGCCAGCACCATATTGTTTTGATTACTGTAGCTTTGCAATATAGTCTGAAGTCAGGGAGCATGATGCTTCCAGCTTTGTTCTTTTTTCTCTAGATTGCCTTGGCTATTTGAGTCTTTTGTAGTTCCATATAACTTTTAGGATTATTTGTTCTAGTTTTGTGAAAAATGTCATAGGTATTTTGATAGGGATTACATTAAATCTGTAAATTGCTATAGTAGTAATTCTTCCAATTCAATAACGTGGAATATTTTTCCATTTCATGGTATAATCTTCAATTTCCTACACCAGTGTTTTATAGTTTTCAGAATATAGGTCTTTCACCTCCTTGGTTAAATTTATTCCTAGGTATTTTACTCTTTTTTGTGTGATTTTAGCAGGATTGTTTTCTGACTTTCTCTTTCTGATAGTTCATTATTGATATATAAAAAGCAATATATTTCTAAATATTAATCTTGTATTTTGCTACTTAACTGAATTCATTTATTAGTTCTAATAGTTTTTGGTGGAGACTTTAGGGTTTTCTATATATAGTTATCATGTCATCTGCAAATGGTGACAGTTTTATTCCTTCCCTTTTTTTTTTTTAAACATTTTTTTTAATGAGTTATAGTCATTTTACATGGTTGGTAGACTTCCTCCGTGAAGGCATCAGGTCCTGGACATTTGTTTGCAAGGAGTTTTTTGGTTGCTGATTCAATTTCACAAGTAGTGATAGGTTTGTTCTGATTACTGTGTCTTCCTGAATCAGTCTTAGAATATTGCATGTTTCTAGGAAATTATCCATTTCTTCTAGGTTGTCCAATTTGTTGGCATTTAACTATAATGTTCTCTAATGATTTTTTATATCTTTGTGATATCAGCTGAATTTCTCCTCTTCCATTTCTTGCTTTGTTTGGGTCTTCTCTGTTTTTTTCTTAATGAACCGGGCTAAAGGATTGTCAATTTTATCTTAAAAAAAAATAAGCTCTTGGCTTCATTGATCTTTTCTATTTTTTTCTGTCTCCATTTTGCTTATTTATGCTCTGATCTTTATTATTTCCACCCTTCTGCTGACTAGGTTTTCTTTGTTCTTTTTCTAATTCCTTTAGACAGTATGTTACGTTGTTTTACTGAGTTTCCTTTCTTTCTTAAGGTAGGCTTGAATCTCTATATACTTTACTCTTAGAACTGCTTTTGCTATGTACTGTAGATTTTGGAACTTTTTTTTCATTTGTCTTTAGGTATTTTCTGATTTCCTCTTTGATCTCTTCATGACCCACTGGTTTTTTAGTAGTATGTTATTTAGTCTCCACATGTTTTGTTTTTCTCATTTTTCTTTCTGTAATTGATTTCTAGTTTCATACTATTGAAGTAAGAAAAAATGTTTAATTTCTTAATTTCAATCTTAAATGTATTAAGATTTCTTTTGTAGCCTAGCATGTGATCCCTCCTAGAGAAATTTCCATTTGCACTTGAAAAGAATGTGTATTCTGCTGATTTTGGATAGAATGTCCATGGGTTTTATATATGTTGACCAATAACTGTATTCGTTTTAAACTAATAGTCACATAAGTTCAAACACATTCTAACAGATCTACATTTTTTACTCTCCCACATTCTGTTTTTGAAGTCATATTGTAAATCTTCATGACTGTCCCTTTAGAGTTTATTGTAGTTACAGTAATCTTACATTTTTTTGTATTTTAATCTTTGTACTCACTTATTTAAGTGATTGATCCACAGTCTTTACTATATATTTTCCTTTGTTTTTTTTGATTTTTCCTTTCCTATAAATTCTTACTTCTTGTTGTAACTTTTTTTCCCACTTAGACCCTTTAAGACTTCTTGTAGGATCAGTTTGGTGTTGATGATCTCTCTTCATTTTTGCTTGTTGGAGAAGTTCTTTATCTCTCCTTCAATTCTGAATAATCTTGCTGGGTAGAGTATCCTAGGTAGATTTTTCCTTTGCAGCACTTTAAATATATCATACCACCCTCTTCTGGCTTGCAAAGTTTCTGCAGAAAAATCAACTGATAGCCTTATGGGGCTTCCCTTGTATGTTACTCTTTGTTTTTTTTCTTGCTGCCTTTATAATTCTCTCTTTAACTTTTGCCATTTTAATTATGATAGGTCTTGGTATGGGACTCTTACAGTTAATCTTATTTGAGACTCTCTGTGCTTCCTGTAACTTAATATCTTTCACGTTTGGGAAGTTTTCAACCATAATTTCATCCAGTGCATTTTCTGACCACTTTCTCTCTCTCTTTCCTTTCTGGGATCCTTAAAAACACAAGTGTAAATATGCTTGATGTTGTCCCAGAGATCCCTTAAACCATTCTCATTTTTAAACATTTGTTTTCCTTATTGCTGTTTTCATTGGGTGATTTCCAGTATTCTATTTTCCAGATCACTTATGCATCCTTCTATATTACCTACTCAACTGTTAATTCCTTCCAGTATATTTTTTATTTCAGTTTTTGTATTCAACTCTGGTTCTTTCTTATATTTTCTAGTTCCTTGTTAAAATCATTGTGTTCATCTATTCTTTTCCCAAGTTCAGTTAGCATTCTTATTACTAATGCTTTGAACTCTTTATCTGGTAAATTATTTACCTCTGTTTCATTAGGAGTTTTTCAGGGTTTTTTTCCTATTCTTTTGTTTGAGAAAAATTCCTCTGTCTTCTTATTTTGTTTAACTTTCTTTGTTTCTATGAAATTAGGAGAAATAGTTACCTATCCTGGTCTTTGTGTGGGCACATTCCTATGCAGTCTGTGTGTGTCTAGTGGCTTTGGTGGGATAGCTGGATCTGAAGTGAGCATGAATCACATCTTCCTCCAGGGTGTGCTGGCAGCTACCACCTTGGTGAGAACTAGGACTAGAGATAGAAAGGCTAGAGGTGGAACCAAGTGTGAGCTGGGGCTTCTTCTATGCTCAGTGGCCACCACTGCCCAGTAGTTGGATCAGGTGTAGGGTCAGAGCTCAAGGTGCTGGAACAGATGCTCTGAGGGTCAAGTCTGAGCTGGTTCCCTTCCCTCCCCTCTAAGTGTGCAGTCACCCTCTGGCAGTAGCACCTGCACCCTAGTGGTGAGCAGCACCACAGTAAGAAGGGCTAGAGTGGGTGCGCAGTGCATGCCAGGGTGCACTGGGACAGTCCTGACAAGTCAGTCATTGCCCCAGACAGCTTTTAATTGGCTTTCTTTGTGTATGCACTGGCAATGGCTGGTCAGATGCAGTCCTGGGTATGAGCCAGCTCTGTTCCTTATATTTGTCTACTCTCCTCAGTAGTGGCATCCTCTATTCTAGTGGAGAGCTCACTGGAGTAAGAGGGGCTGGTGCAAGTCCCTGATGTGGGCTGGGGTGAATGCTGGGGTGTTCACGAGAAACTGGCCTAGAGCCCCAGGTTATTTTCAGTCTTTTTCCTCCATCTTGTTTCCAGGAGTAAGTAAACGTGTGTGTGCTATTCAGGAGTGGAGTCCTGGTTTCTTACAACCCTCTGGTAAATTCCACTAGTTTCCAAATCAGCTAAGGGGACTCATCATCCTAGTGTCAGATCCCGAGGCTGGGTTGCCCAATATGTGGCTTGAACTGCTTACTCCCTGGGGAGGATCCCTGAGCCCTTGATATCTCCCTCCTCTTCTCTGTCCCCTGCTGGCATCATGGACCCAGACCCAATCTCTTCTCCTCCCTTTCTATCCACTTCCGTATGGATCTTTCTTTATAGCCTTGGTTGTGGAAGAGCCTTACTGTCAGTCTTCAGTTTGGTTTTAGCAAAAGTTGCTTCACAGGTAGTTGTATTTTTGATGTGTCTTTGAGGGAAGCATCCTCCTCTGCCATCTTGATCTTCCTCTCCAAACTCCGTATCATTCTTTTAAAATGTATCCAAGGAATATGTCATGTTTTCACTATTGCTTGTTGCTTGGCTTCACCAGTGAAGCTTCTGCTAGAGTCCAGTGTTTTGTTCAGTCTTCTCCAGTGGGAAGGGAAGGCAGTGAGCCAGGGTACCCACACTCAGAGTACTATGTGGGCATCACCTAGCCTTGAACGTGCATGGTGTTCAGCTGGGGATCACTTTCTTATAGTTAAGAAACTTTTATCATTTTGCTAAAATTGACCCTTGTTATAAATTTACATAACTTAAATGAATGAAAAAACTCATCATTTAAATAAATCTTCTGATGAAAATTTATTTAATGTGAATTTCTTTAAAACTCATTGACTTTACCACTTCACTGACATTAGGATGGCTGTAAGACAGACATTAAACAAGATTTGGTGAGGGTGTGGAGAAACTAAAGCACTTGGGAATATAAAATGGGACAGCTACTTTGGAAAACAGTTTCACAATTTCTTTAAAAAGTTAAACATAGAGTTACCGTATGACCCAGGATTTCCACTCCTAGGTATCTGTCCAAGAGAGCTGAAAATATATGTTCACAGAAGAACATGTACATGACTATTCATAACAGTCAAACATGTTCATAGTAGCCAAAAAGTGGAAACAGCCTAAATGTCCATTAACTGATGGATGTGTAAGCAAAAAATGCTATATGTACACAGTGGAATATTATTCAATCATAAAAAGATTGAAACATTGATGCGACAAGGATAAATTTTGAAAACATCATACTAAGTGAAAGAAACCATATACAAAAGGACAAATGTTGTATGATTCCATTTATATGAAGTACCCAGAGTAGGCAGATGTATAGAGACAGAAAGTAGGTTAGTGTTTTCCAGGTCCTGGTAGGAGGGGGGAATGAGGAGTAACTTCGTTCTTCCCCCTCCTTCTTCCTTTTCCTCCCTCTCCCTCCCCCTACCAATTACAGACTCCTGAAGGGTATTTCTGTTGTGAAGTAAACATCTCTGCCAAGATGTTACAAGAGGGCACGGAACGCTTTCTTTGGTACTCCATTTCCTTACTGATTTATTTGGTTCAAATTAAGTATTTGATCTTTTAGCTACAAAGCAAATGCAGTCCAGCTTGGGGATGCTGGAAATTGTTAATTAGGAAAATGACAGGGGGAAAGAGAAGAAATTTAGCAAGTATACTTCAGCTTTTTATGAAGGAAAGTAGTAAACCGCTACATAAACATCTGTGGTTTAGGAGAACACCATATACTTTATTATTAAGCAGAATTCATGAGGCTGCAGAGGATACACTGATGACAGCATATATTTGCTAGAACTAGATAAATTGCCTGAGAGTAGAAAGGTTACATTTGTTAATAATAACATCATAAGATAATTTTATTATTTTCCCTCAGGGAAGGATTTTTCAATACTGTACTGAGTATGAAGGATTCCCTCTCTTCATTCACTGACCTTGTATGTTTTTATCTAATGGAAAAATAACATTCATTCAACTTTATAAACTATTCTATAAACTCTGAGGCTTTTTCCTCCTGGGCCTTAGCATCTGAACCATGTGTACTTTGCCCTGTCATCCAACCACTGAGATTTCCTCTCTTGATTCTCAGTTGACATGAATAGACACAGAGTTCTGGGTAATTGCTACACTGAAATTTTACTTCTTTCACAGAATTTTTTGTTATAATGATAATGTGCTTAGTCAGTACCCAACCTATTTATTTTGAAATTGTCCAGGAAACATTTCCTTTTAGAAGAGAAATTATCTTTGTGAATCATTGCAGCCATAAAAATTTGATGGTTGCTTATAAAATGGTCAACATGATTAAGCAAGTCATGTAACAGTGTTTCATTTCTGGTTGTCTAGAAGGAATTATAACAATGATTGGCATACTTCAGGCACTGAAATCACAATATGAAACTAATTTTAAAGAGTAGGAAGATAAGAATTTATTCAAAATGCGCTAAAAGTTTCCATCATCAGCAATTGAGACATGTGGTCAGTATCCTTTAAGGAGAAAAGAAAGAGTATAAGTGTTTCTGTCAACTCTATTTCCAGCTGTAGAGGAAGGAATAGAGAGAAATGTGTAAATTCCTAGATAAAAAGCCTTCCTTAGTATGGAGGATAATGGGATAAAGAGAGTCTCTGAAGGAGATCAGTAAAATATCAGGATTTCATGTTAAGTCATACGAGTCAAGGCTTGGCTCTAGGAAGGGACAGGGATTTTGGATCATTGAAATAGGTACTATGGTGACACAGATGTGGGGACAGTTCACATAGGTGACCAGTCTAAAGGAGGCATATGGAGGCAACAAAAATATCTATCACATCAATATAAAGATTCCAGTAGTAGTTTCTCCAATTTCTGAAACTATTTCCACCCCGGGTTTTTAGTAATTTCTTTGAAATCTCCATCTCTTGTAATACTCATCTCCATTATCAGCGTAACTGCCTTAGGCTAGTTCTAATAGCCCAGCTTTACTCTTCATTATAAGAATGTGATCACAAATCCTTCTGATGTTGGCAGAGAAGTCTAGGCACCACCAGGTCTCATTTCATGAAATTGATGTAATAACCTATGAAAAATGATGACAGTATAATATTTGTGTCAAATATTTTGTGAGCTACAGTCACAGTTCTTTGAACACCTAGGAAATAAGAAGATATATTAATTCAAGACATCAGTGATGTTATTATTTATATCATCATTACTAAATATTAGGTGACTTCTCAATACTTTCTATAGTTTTATTTTTTTAGGTATGACTGGGTTCTATTATCTTTTGACTTATGATTTTAATATCACATCAAATACGTGATACTTCAAAAATAAAGAAGAATAAGTGAGATATATTCCAGAAAAATAATCCTAAAATAGAACACTCTATTGTATTATGGGAGACTTGAAAAAGTATTTCTGAACATTTTCTTCTAACATTTTCTTCATATGAAGATATCAAAATCTGTCCCGGTTTAAGATTTTGCTCTGATTTCTTTAATGTATTCATTCTGTTTAGTTCTTCTGTTCTGATTTGCTAATTTGCTTTAATCCTTAAAGATACATGAGTATGTTTGTATTTTTAGGTTGATCTGAAGGGCAGCGTTGAGTTAATCATACTGCTCAGCTCTTTTGCACATTGTCATCGTTCATTTCTGTCAATTCAAGGCTCCAAATGTGTCTTTTGTATTTTTTTCCTTCTTGCCAGTGCTCTCTCCCATTCCCCTTGTGCTCATGGGCATTACCCAATTTGTGATACAGGTCTTAAATATTCACATATCCTTGTAGTATTCTTTTGTGGGAGGGTAATTTTAAATTCATATATATAGGATATTTTGCTATTACCCATGTCATTCTTTCACTGTATCCTTTTGGTTATTCATCCACTGCATTAACATTTTATTTAAACACACATATTTTTCACACCAAGTATGCCTCCCTGGTTCTTGTTTATAAATGCTCGTTCTGCTTTATCTTCCAACTATTCTCTCTTAATTGTTTGAGAATTTTCATTAGTTTTATTTTGAGTTAACAGATCGTAAGTAAATAATTAATAGGAGCTGGTACATCTAGTATTTGCAGGTGGGTTTGTTGCCTTTGCTTCATAACGGTTATGTTTCTCAGATGTCTAGTGGTTTTTGCCTTTGAACTCGTTTGTCTCTGGCTGGTTTTGTAAATAAGGAGGCCCAGTTCCAGCGTGTGCTGCTCCTGAGGGCTGAAAGTGGGTGGGTGGAGGATGATTCTGGGCAGAGTGCCTGCCAGTCTGGATTTGACCATCCCTCTTTGCTGTCTCCTCACCAGACAATCCTTACTGCTTGGTTATAGTTGGTTAACACTAAGATGGGTTTGCTGTAATCAGCAGCCCTTTTGTTCTCCATCTTAGTCTTTGTCAGGCTCCTGTGCAACCTCAGTGTTATCCACTGATCCAGTGACACTGAGTAGGCAATGCTCTCTTTCTGTCCCTTGAACTATCATGTGGCCAGGACAATTTTTAAAAATACAGTTTAAAAGCGCTCCCCATCTTATTCCCCTACTATGTTACCTTGTTACTCAGCCCCATCTCCTCCGTTTTCAAACACTTCTCCACATCTTTGTTTGTTTGTTTGTTTTCTTCCTTTTTAAAATCTACTTTATTTTACCTCTAGGACAACTTCTGGGATGAGAGGAGGAGAGTATGCCAACATCTAGGCCAATGCTCAATTTTGTTGAATACCATCCATATTTGTTTTCAAATGATGGATATCAAAATAGCACAAACTTTAATGGAACGCTTTCTGTGCTAGGCCTGTGCTAAGTGTTGTTCCATGCATTATGTTATCTAATCCTCAGAAACATTCTAGAAAATAAGTACTTTTATCATCTTCATTTCACAGGTGAGAGAATTGAAGTCTAGATAAGCTACTTCACACAACCATTAACAGAGCCAAGGTGCAAATTTAGGCTGTCAGATTCCAAAGTCTGTTCTTTTTAGGCCATATTTTAATTTAGTGTTTTGGTTTAAATTATGTTTGTTCTGGGTGAATAGACTTCATGGTGTCCAAAAATCTGAAAGTGTGTCCAAAATTTTGTGTTTGTACCTACAAGACATTTTTACCAAGGATTGAGGCCATTGTTTCCATTAAATTCTCTAAAGTGTCCACGAGTTCCCACAAGGTGAAGAACCACTTTAAGTGACATGAAAACTTACATGAGGGCTTAGATGCTAAAGTTAGCCAGTAATACAGAAGGAAAAAAAATGGTATATAGTGATTTACCACTGAAATTTTCTTCAATGACTCTCATACTACTTAGACTGAACCAATAGAAGCTCAAAAGCCAAGAATTAATATTTTTTATTTCTCTTCACTTTTGGTGCTGTTATTTCTTTTCCTTGTTCTCCAAGTAAATTAGAGAACAATTTACTTTGAACATATGATAGGAGTGAAGAAAGGAGGGTTAAATAAAGAATTTTCTGTCAGTAAACTTGTACAATTGTGTTCATTTATTTCAGTGCACAAATGATAGAAATTAACTGCAAATTGAGAAAAAAAAATTAAGACTCAATATCAACCTGGTATGAAGAAGAGCAGATAAACAGCAATGTGTTCAGTGGCTGGTTCTCCATGCCCTAAAGCCTGTGCTGTCATATACTAGCCCTAGGAGTTGAGTGCCTCAATGACTTTGTTCGCTTTAGTTGGAATCTGGTGGATTTTCCATTCATGGGCTCTCAGGAGGATGAGGCCTGCTAAAAAAACTTCTGACAGTTCTTTCTGGCTAATAGAATACTCTTTGATGAGGCTTAGAATAACAATCTGTCCAAGATGTCAGATACTCAACTTGGCTCAACCTCAGAGCTGACCAGAGCTCTCAGGGTTCCTTTGTAACAGAGGTACCCCTAGTTCAATTTTCCCAAAGCCCTCTTCAAAGCAGGTAGGTGATCTATGCTCAAGAGAAGCCTGAACTGAATAGGCCTCGGGAAACAGATCAATAAACCAGGCAGTTAGATCAACCTTTGCTCTTCTGAAGTAAGCTCTAAAGCATAAACATATTTCATAGAAAAACACTTACATGATAGACATGTGAGACTCTTTAAAATGTCATGTGAAAGTTAGAGTACAATAAACTATCTAAATAAAATGAGAGATGAGCTAGTTTATCTATTTCAGAAAATGAGAGGGTCGAAAATGTCAGCATTTGTCATATGTTACTTTCAGAATTCAGTCATCCATTTAAAACAATAGTGATTTATAAATTTGAAAGAAAAAAATGTCTGCCCATTTCAGTTTCAATATGTTTTTTGTTCTCTAGAAACTGTCAGTTTACTGGTTTGGGTTTCTGGTCCCACATGGACCTTAAATAAAACTCCTCTGTGAGGTGTTAGTCAGTAGCTTGTAGAAAATGTTTTCATGCCAAAGGCACAGAATGTGGATCTTGAGTTGTCCCAGAAGGAGTCACAGACTCTGAAGGTGTCAGGGTAAAATGTCTCCATCTTATAATCTCTCCTAGAGGCAAGGAACTTCTCACTTCCAGAATAAATTGATGGTGAAATCCATTTTTTTTTAAGCTGGCAAGATGATGATCAGCAAAGCTTTCACTTCAGCTTGCTGACAAGGGAAAAAAACCTGTCCTGGTTTCAAGGTGTATGTGACTTGTGAAATGGAAGACTGTATAACCTGGCATGCACGATGGTTCCACCGAAAGTCTTTGAGTGTTATAAGCACAACTATTTGTAAATTGCACTCATATGGGGATACCACTCCTCCCTCTTGTAGGTGTGGGTTTGATTCTTCCTTTCTACAGTTCCCCAATATGACATTCTCTCTATTTGATGGTCCCTAAGCATCTCATTCCATTCAAAACCCCATTGTGGTGTTCTCATGTGTAAACCATAGTGCAGCTTTACATAAACTGTAATAGGCTTTCGCATTTGTTTCGAATATCCATTTAACTGTGAGCAAATATCACCATCTTATTTTATAGCTGAAAACAGAGAGATAAGATAGGATCACTACTACACAATCTGAGCTCCCTATTCTACTTTTTTTTTCTTTTTTTTTTTTAATCTTTTCTTTGGACTGGAGTTCTCAAACTGAAGTGTGTATAAGACTCATTGAAGTTGCTTCCTAAAAATAATATGAGTCATAGTTAATATAGTGCTTAATATGTGCCAGACACTCTTAAGCACCTCACATATATCAACTGATTTTTCCTTACAACAACCTGAATTAAATATTATGATTATGCCATTTCACAGGAAAGAAAGTGAAACGACGAAGAGGTCTTGTCAATTTCTCAAATTTGAACATTTAGTAAAGCCTGGAACTAGAATTCAGATGAAGGAAGCCTGTTCCAGGGTCTGTGCTTTTACTCATTCTGCTGGTCCCTAGAGGATTCTTTTTTCCTTTTCCCTGAGATTTTGGAATCAGAGTGTCTGGGGGTGGGGCCCAGGAATCCAAATTTTCAACATACAGTTCCTCCAGTTCCCAGATCACGCTAAGGCCAGGGGTTCTCAGATCATACTTTGAAAAGCATTGACTTTGGGATTTAAAGACAGAGTTGGTCTTTGGGAGTCATATACTACAGTGAGAATTCCCCTGGGGGACATTATAAACTAACAAGTTATATGCAGTAGAGAAAAATACAGGGGGGATATGACTTGAGATGGTGCTTGATGATTAGGAAAAAGTAAGAGATATCAAAGGAGAAGACTGATGGTAAGAAAAGCCACAGGGGGAAAAAACACACACAGACATTGTCTGCCTTATAATTTTCCTTGGAGCTTGATTTGCGCAAGACTGCTCAGTACCAAATTTGAAAAGAGAATGTAAGTTTCTTTCCCAAGTAGTTTTGAGGAAAGTCAGCGGAAATAGGCAGTGACAGAAGGCTTATATCAGAATTATTTACTAAATGATAACAACTCAAGTTTCCTGGCTTGTAGGATCTGTAACTGCACTGTCCAAAATGTTAATCACTAGTCACATTATTTAAATTAATCAAAGTTAAATCAAACTTAAAATTCAGTATCTCAATCATCCTGGCCTTATCTCAAGTGTTAAATAGATGTAAGTGGCTACCATATTGGACGGCACACAGATCTAGAATCTTGCCATCTTTGCAGAAAGTTTTGTTGGACAGTGCTGATCTGTAGACCTTGTCCCAACTATTAACAATTCTTTTTTCTTACCATTAGCAAAATCTTCTCTGTTAAAGTAACTAGATGATGGATATTTAACATTCACAGTTATGCCTGTTTTGAGAACACCCAGAGATGTAATTTGTAATTTTGCGGTGCTGGTCACTTAGCATCACATTTTAACTGGGATTTGTTATTTTCCCACTGTTTGTTTTACATGGGGTTACATGGGGTTAGAAGGAGGGTGGTCTGTGAGAATTATAAACCATGGCAATCTTCCCTCAAATGTTAATAGGCTATCTCCCATGTAAATATCACAAGGAGTTCCAGATGAACACAAATATGACCTCTTAGATTTCATATTTAGCTTGGATATGACTTTTTACCCTCCATTATTATTGTAAATCATGGATGGCAGATATTTAAGATGTTCTGCCCTGATATAAGTCAGCAGTGAATTTATTAGATTAACATACACAACCCATTGTCACACAAACTAAAGCATCTGCTGAATGCACCATCTGGGGGCTCACTGGGTCTTCAAAGACTCCCTAGCAGCAAACTGTCTTGGTTCCAGTCCCCTTCCTCCAGCAGAACATTGAGCTGTTGGCTATGATTCAACCTCCTCTGGATAGACTGCTCTGGCCTTCTACCTGACCCCAGGGCCATGAAATTGTAACTCTGGCCTGCCATTTTAGGGTCATATTCTTAGAGTTATTTTGAACATTTTCCTGAAAGTGTGGTTCAGCACACAGATATCCATTCCCTGGAGTGAGTTTTAGAGGAGATCTAGTTAGCTCTAATGAAGTAGACTCTGCCCAGTGATCTAAGCAGCAAATAATTAGAATAGACTTTGGTAAAGAATAGCTCTTAGCTGTTGGTTAAGTCAATTTAAAATGTTTTTTTTTCAGCTTGAAATATGAATTATATTATATATACAGTTATTATCTGAATTATACCAATCCTCCCTCTCTTATACTAAATAGAACCCTACACAAAAAATTCAAAATCATTGACACTTAGAACTGAAATGGAATTTTGAGATCACTTGTTCTAACCTCCTTTCTTTCCAAAGGGGGAAGTGTATCTCAGAAAGGCTAAGAAAGTTTCTCAAGATCCCTAGGCTAATTAAGGAATTAGTACTACCAATACATATCTTCTAATCTTTTGTACAGTATTATTTCTACCATGTCATCCTTTTCTGTAGGAGTAAAGACTTGCACTATCATATAGATAGTATGAAAATCTCTTACTCCTAAGGGAAGATGCTTGGACTCCACTTCTAGAAAGGGCATCAATTAACAATAGCTAATGCATACATGGGGCTAAGTGTATGCTAGGCACTCTCCTAAGCACCATGGATCTGTGATCTCATTTAGTCCTCATGACAACACTATGAGTTCCTATTATTATTCCCATTTTACAGATGAGTGACCTAAATCACAGTGAGGTTAAGTAACTTGCCTGCGAGCACACAGCTAATACTTGGCAGAAACTCCATTCACATTTAGGAAGTACAGTTCCAGCCTCTACACTCTAACTACACTGCTTTGCTGCCTATAAGGCTTATGTCAGGGACCACCAACCAGGATGAGTAAATGCATGCAGATGATTTTGGTAAAACTTCTGTGTGTATAGAGTGCTTAGTTCTAAAGCAACATTTTAATAACATTTTCCAATTAGCATTTATGAAAACCAAAGCTGTTATTTTCATTAAGGCATTTATTATTAAAGGCACTGTTTCTGTTTCTTAACTAAAACCTTTCAGTGATCTTAATGAGTCCAGCAACCAAGTAGCGAGTAGGCACAGCAGTAGAACCTGCTACTTTGTTGGTGATACTAAGCAGTCATTTCTCACTGGCAACAGCAGCACTGGCAGACTAATGCGGTTCTCTGCTCTCTGGAGTGCAGCGCTTCTGAACAGACACAAGTCACATAATCAGGAGGGATTTCCATTTGAAACCGTGAAATAGTCTGGGGTTGTTAGTCAGGGAAATATTATTCCTGCTTTCTGCGGATGTGTTGATATCACAGTGAAAAGGGAGAAAGTTTTCTGATGAAAATAGACTCACTTATGTTCATATAAACATGCTGGCTTATATATAGAGGAAGTGCCTGGGCCTGTCACAAAATCAGCTGTTGAGCAGAGGTTAAGGAGAAGTGATTCCCAGAATGAGCCCTCAGCCAGTATGGGGTATGTCATGTTCGTAAAAGTAACAACAGGAGTATTTGACCTACTGAGTTAGAGAAATATAAAACATGGAAAGGATAGTGTGTCTGGATGGTGAGCTCCTTTTTGGTGAAGATATGTGTCATGTTTCTTTGCTTTCTGCCTAGAGTCCCACACAGTCCCTGGTTTAGCTAGATGAGATGGACACATGGTTGAATGAATGGGAGTGGAACCAGAGACAGAGACCCTACAGGGAGAGAAGCCATAAGAATGGTTCTTCCTGGCTTAATCTTGGCTATTAGTGCAGAAGGAAGCTTTCATCTGTAGTCTCATCACTGATCAGCTTGCCAATATGTAGCCAGATGTTAATTTCTCTGAACCACAGGGCTCACTTCTTATCCTATTGGGTAGTAGTAAAGATAAAAGTAGGCAACATTTGTAAAATGCTTTATAAAATTAGATAATATTTGTAAATTTTTATTTTTGAAATTATTAGTCATATATCAGTCTAAAGTGACATATAGGTGTAAGTTATGAATAAATCTTTTCATAATTGGAAAATTAGTGGTGAACAAAACCACTTTGATTAAAGAAAACATATCTACCTCTTAACCCCCATTGTGAGTTTCCTATCTTTGAGCACCTCCTATTTCCACTACTGTTGAGGATTAATTATAGCCAAAATTTCTTCCTCCTCACCCTCTGTCTACTCCATCCTCCATATATGGTCTTCTAAAGTAGGTATGTATTTTTTAATCTAAATACTGCAGAGAATAAACCCTATTCAGAGTCTCCTGGAGTGACCAACTGTCCATCATTGGACTTCAGTCACTTCCAATTATAGCATCATTTATTGCCAATCAGAATATTCAAGGGAGGAACTAAAAAGCCTTCATAAGATAGATGAAAAAAATCTCTGGGTAGTGAATTGCCAACCACACGGGTCCCTGGTGAAACTTTAATCTTCATACAAATCCCCTGAGATCTTACTAAAAGGAAAATACTGAATGAGTAGATCCGGGCTGGAGCCTAGGTTTCTGAACTGCCCAGGTGGTATCAACACTGCTGGTCTGTGATCTATACTTAGAATGACCAGAGCCTGTACTGTGATTCCAAACATTTCCAAGTGTGAGGTCAAGCTTAAAAATTTTAGTATTGGCATTTATTCTGGTTATAAATTTTAAAATACATAGAAGCAAAAAATCATAATCTCACCAACCAAAGACATTAACTATAACTTAATTGGTTTATATATGGTATATATAAATAACAAACCAAACTTGGGGTCTTTCTATCCACATTGTTTTAAAGCTGCATTTAAATAACTTTAAAAGCACTCCAATAATACATACTAATTTTAGAAACTCCATAAAATAAAAACACGTAAAAAGAAGATAAAAATCACCTGGAATTTCACTCTTGGACACAAGGCACAAACAATATTAGCATGTCAATATATTCTGTTTCATATGCCCCCACCCAAGCCAAATCCATGGCCACTGCACCATGTTCCAACACCATGATAAGACTGACAGAAAGACATAGATACATCAAGTTAAAATTGCTTGAAGTAAATTTATTAAAAAAAAAAAAACTAGGAGATTATTAAATAGCATGGAATGGAGAATGCAGAACTTTCCAAGCTTCTCAGAGTCGTCCATTGATGTATAGTCCTGGAGGTTGCAGAGGGTGTACATGCAACTGTGAATATATCTGAGTTTTCTGACTTCAGATCATACACATTTCCCCAACACCATAGTTATAAATCAGTGTCAAGATAATGAGTCAGAACATAATTTTATGGAAAAATAAATGATAAAATCTTACTGTAAGTGGTATCCTATGAGCTCAGCGGTTGAGTACTAACATAATCTGGCCTGCTAGAAGTCAATCTAGGTTTACCCTTTATCCCTTCCCAGAAGTTCATGATGATTGTGAAAACTAGCAGTAGGTATCACCATAAGACATTCTCTCACTAATTCTAATTACTTTAAATGGAGGTGAAACAGCCATATCTCTGCAGTTTTCCAGTTGAATCAATGCCAGTCAGGAAGTAGCAGTCTAAGAGGGCAAATTTCCCTGAGTGCTAGTAGGTAAATGACCCTGTATTTCCTCATATGAAATGATTATCTTTGATACCCATTACTGCCAAGTTGCTCTGAATTGCAAATAGGGATTTGTGCTGATGAAGGGAGGTGCTGATGCATAAATCAGATTCTTAAAACTCACAAAAGACAGACAGGCACACACCCACACCCACACTGACATGCTTACTCTCATACGAAGGGTAGTTAGAGCTTTTCCTTGGCACCAGAGATTTGTGCTCTCCTGAGCATCCGAGGGATAGAACAAAAAGTTGAACTAGAAGTCCAATGAACCATTTCTAGTTTCTTCTTTTTATTCCATTTAGTATGTCACCATAATCCTTTAAAATCTCTAACCAATGTGCTTCTGGGTCTCAGACACTGAAATCAAAGTGTCATCTGGGGCTGCAATCTCATGTGAGGTTCAACTGGGGAAGTCTCCACCTCCAAGATGACGTGGTTGTTGGCCACACTCAGTTCTTTGTAGGTTGGTGGACTGAGGGCTTCAGTTTCTTACTGGCTGTCAGTCAGAGGTTGCCCTAAGTTTCTTGCCAGGTGGGCTCACCCATCATAGCCATTTGTTTCCTCAAAACCATTGAGAGAGACTCTCTCAACAAGACTGCAATCTTATGTAATATATTTATATGTTTATGTAATATGACATGTATGTATGTAATGACACATATCCCATCACCTCTATTAGTTACAAGTGTCAGATCCTGCTCACACTCAAAGGGACAGGATCGTATGAGGATGAGAATATCATCCACATATACTATATATGTATATATATAAATATTATATATGTATATGTATGTTTGTATACATATGATTTACTTTAAGGAATTGGCTCATGCAGCTGCTGGGCTGGCAACTCAGGCAGGACTTGATTATGTAGTTTTTTTCTTCCAGTTTTATTGAGGTATAATTAACAAATAGCACTGTATAAGTTTCAGGTATATGGCAAAATGATTTGATTTACATGCATTATGGAATGATTATCACAATAAGTTTAGTGAAAATCCATTATCTCATACAGATACAAAATTGAAGAGAGAAAAAAATTTTGTGATGAGAACTTCTAGCACTTACTCTCTTAACAGCTTTAACATGTAACAGCTTTGCTAGCTTTAACATAACAGCTTTGTTAACTATGTTTATAATATGTTTATGTCATGTTGTACAGTACATCTCTAGTACTTATTTATCTTATAACTAGGTTTGTAGTATCTTTTGACTGCCTTTATCTAATTCTCCCTCCCCCTCCCCTGGCCTCTGGGTGGCAATCTCTCTTTCTGTGAGTTTGTATGTTTGTCTGTTTTTAAAGTCTAAGATGGTGTCATTTTGAGGCAGAATCTCTTTTTCTCTGGGAAACTTCAGTTTTTGCTCTTAAGGCATTCAACTGATAAGATTCACCCATATTATTAAAGGAAATCTCCTTTACTTAAAGTTAACTACTTCCACAAAATACCTTCATAGCAACACCTAGATTAGTGTTTGACTAATGACTGGTACCATATCCTGGCTGAACTGACTGAGTTAGTTTCCTAGGGCTGCTGTCGTAGAGCACCACAAACTGGATGGCTTTAAACAACTGAAATTTATTCTTCCACAGTTCTGGAAGCTTTAAGGGTGAAATCAAGGTGTTGGCAGGGCCATATTCCCTTAAAGCTTCTGGGGGAGGATTCTTCCTGGGCTCTTCCAGCTTCTGGTAGTCTCAAGCATTCTTTGGCTTATGGTAACAGTACTCCATTCTCTGCCTCTATCTTCACATAGCCGTCCTCCCTCTGTGTCTGTTGGTGTCTAAAATTTCTTCTTAGAAGGACATTAGTCATGTTGGATTAAAGCCCACCCTAATCCAGTAGGACTTAATTTTAAATTGATTATTCCTGCAAAGACCCCATTTCCAAAATAGGTCACATTCACAAGTACTGGGTTTTAGGACTTCAGTATATCTTTTGCAAGGGGGCACAATCCAACCCATAGCACTGACCATAATAGGCATTTATGCACCAATTCCTGTTTGGCATTGGTTGAGGGCTGTTCTCAGGGCTGTTAACACTCTGGAAATCCAGCTTGCCTTGAGAGTGGGCCAAGAACATTGAGGCCAGAGAAAACCCTCCGGCATCAGGCGGAGCTTGCTGTGAAAAGCCATTAGCTTGTGTGAGAGCAGTGAGTGCAGAGGGGTTATGGGGACGGGGGTGGGGTGTGGACGCCATTCACTGCACATGGAAAACACCTGCCAAGGGATGTCCAGAGGTGACATTTACCTTAGAATTCACACTGTGTCCACAGCAAGTTCATCAATCTCACCATAAACAAGGTACAGCGTGGTTTACACCCTGAAACCCAAATGACTAGAAAGAAGACAAGCTACTGTTTCACAATTCTTGTTTGAAGTGATAAACAGAATTTAATCATGGAAAGGAAACTTTTTTTTTTTCCTTTTGGGTAAAATGCTTCATAGGCCTCTTTGGTTATACAAAGGTAAAGCTAAACATTATCCTGTAATGGTGAGATGTGAGACAACTTCTCTAATTGTGATTTAAATTACATCTCAGCAGAACTTCTTTTGACCTTGACTATGAAGCAGACCTTAGGCTAACTGGAGAGAATGAATATTCACTTTCTAAAAATCTTTCAGAGGGAACACAAGAGGGTTGGTTGTCGGGCTTAGACAATAGATATGAAGAGCCCAGTACACCTCTACAGAGAGTTACAGGTTTATCTACAGGTAATCCGGGTCTGCAGTGTGGCAGCAAGCTAGGGCCTAAGATGCAGCAGGACCTGTGGAGGGGCCCAGTCTGAAGTTTGAAAAAGATGTAATACTTGGGTTAATATGCCAGGGCTGCTGTAACAAAGTACCACAAGCTAAGTGGTTTAAACAAGAGATATACATTGTCTGACAGTTCTGTAGGTGAGAAGTCCCACATCAAAGTGTCAGCAGGGCCTTGCTCCCTCCGTAAAGACTATGGAAAGATCTGTTCCAGGCCTCTCTCCAAGATTCTTGTATTTCCTTGGCTTGTGGCAACTCCAATCTTCACATGACATTCTCCTTGTGTGTGTGTCTTTCTGTCCAAAGTTCCCCTTTTTATAAGGATACCAGTCAGGTTAGATTAGGGGCCTTCCTTACTCATGTATAACTTCATTTTAACTTAACTAATTGCATCTGCAACAACCCTATTTCTGGATAAGTTCATATTCTGAGGTACTAGGGCCTGGGTCTTCAACAACTCGTGACAGTGCCTTCATCTCATAGTTATACCTTTGTCCAATTTTAAGAATTCTTTCCTCTTTCTTTCTTTCTTTCTTTCTTCCTTTCTTTCTTCCTTTCTTCCTTCCTTCCTTCCTTTCTTTCTTTCTTTCTTTCTTTCTTTCTTTCTTTCTTTCTTTCTTTCTTTCTTTCTTTCTTTCTTTTTCTTTTTTTTTTTTTTTGTGGTTATTCTTTTTTATAAGCCCACATCTTTAGTGAAATAAACTAGGTTTGTTGTCCACCCTGGGCCAAGTCTGCGGTGAGGCTGTATAGGAAAACTTCCACTGAAGCATGGTGACGCTGGTTAGGACATGCAAAAAGCAACTGGCAAAGAAATCTGCTGATGGGGAGGAAGACGGTTGACAGAGGTGTTAAGTGACAACCAGAACAAGTTTTAGGATTTTCAGATATTCCTAAGAAACCAAGAAATAGAAGGGGTGAAAAGATAGAATTCCCTGCTAATCAAGCAGGATAGAGACTGGGACTACTGTTACTTATATTTTGAAAGGAAGAATGAATCCAAAAACAAACAAATAAATACAACAAAACAGAAACAGACTCATAGATACAGAGAAAAAAAACTGATGGTTCCCAGTGGGGAAAGGGATGCAGAGAAGGACAAGACAGGGAAAGGAGATTAGGAGGTACAAACTAGGTGTAAAATAAATAATCTACAAGGATATGTTGTACTGAAAAGTAATAGAGCCCACATTTTACAATAATTTTAAATGGAAGATTAATCTATAAAGATGTCAAATCACTGTGTTGTACACCTAAAACTAATCTAATGTTATAAATCAATTATGCTTCAATAAAAATAAACTATAAAAAGTGGCAATTTCATATGGTTCAGTCACACACACACACACACACACAGAGTGAATCCAAAGTGGAGTGCTTGGGTATATGTGGTTCTAAACCTAATTTTTCCAGAATCCTTAGAAAAGATCCATCTCCCAGGGACAGACCCCCATCAATGAAGTGACTGAGTTTGCTGTATTTCAACTGCAACATCAGTTAACTAATTTAGATTATTACAATTTCTAGGTAGACTAGAACACTCAAATTGGCCAATCAGTATATATACTCCCTGAGGACAACTTCTTGTAGGAAGCCCATCAGAATGCAAATTCACTTATTTTCAATTAAAAAACATATCATCATAGGCAAATTGGATATTGGTGTCAGTCTTCCCAATGTAGTCCCTCCTGTGAGCCAAAGGACACCTGCAACGTCAGAATCAGAACAGCACAAGCGAGTATTAGCTGACTGGAACACTCAGGTGCATCACATTCTAGGAGTCTGGTCTGCCCATCCCACAGACAGAAATACCTCTCACGCATACTCCCGGACTCAGAACAAGATAGGTTAAGAAATAATACAAATCTATTTGATCTTGTCTTTTCTGTTTTCCAGAGTGACTCTGCATCCACCATTTGCATTATCCTTCTCCAAGAAAAAGTAAACACACGTGTTTAGATTTCGTCATACATAGAGGTCTTCATATCCCATTTCTATGCTCCTAATTTACAAGGGTTCCCAAGCCCTTTCATCACAGAGTCATAAGTGTTTTCTCACTTAATCTCCTCCACTGACTGTCCACAACCATAGCGTGTGGATTTTGCTTTGTCTACCGGAGAATGTAATGTCCCTCCCGTCCAATTTTGTGGAAAGGAGCACTTCTCCATGATTTACACATCTAACAAGACTCAAGACACTGGAGTTCTCTGACATAGGTACAGATTTTAAAAGATCTTGTCCAGGCTGAAAATGATCTTGTGATCTTAGTGGAACCCTCTCATTTTATAAATAGCTGGAAAAGCTCTGTGAGCTGCTCACACACACATGGAGGTAGTGACCTGGCCTCTTGGACTCTCATTTGCTGCCTCCCTCTGTGCCAGGCTGCCTCTGGCTGCTGGGTTTTCCAGGTTTCAGTTGCTTCTGCAGTATGTCCAAGAGTGTTCACTCATAATGATCTGAACTTTCCCTTATTCCTTTCTCTCTTTCTCCCCTCACAGAGGATGGAATACCGCAGAACCAAATCACTAAAATGTAAAAACATTGAGAGGGTTTAGATTTTTTTTCCTCTTGTATTTCTTGTCGGGGAAAAACACACCTCTATGTCATATAGACAAAGTAGATTCTTTTGGAGAATTGTTTACAATGGGCTGCTCTGTAGTGGCTATTGGCTGTGACCTGCTGGGAAATGAATTGAGTCGTTCAAACATGTTGGTAGCCTACTACTGAAAATTTATTTTCTCATTCTAATGAAAGATGATGGCTTCTTCAATCATAAATTTAGCCTGTTTTTATTAAATATTGTAAGTGTCATCAGCATAGGATCTATTGTGCTGGGCTTCTGGAGAAGCAAATAGTCACTTACTGAGCTTGATTTGGCTTGATGTGGTATGACATGCAAGATAATTTATTCCTGCTTTAAGTCCAATTAAGGGAAAACAATCCCCAGAACAGTGGAGGTTTTGATGGTCTTTTATACGGATTACAAAGACGACTTTTGGAAGGAAAATTTACTCTTAGATGGTCCTTTCCACCATTTGAGTAGGAAAAATTATTTTTCTTACAAAATTCACTGTTGAGAAATACAAGGAGTCAGTGCATATCTTTGAGTCAGTTATAGTAACTACAAGGCTAAATGCGCATCCATCTTTCACTGTTCCACAAGCATCACATGCGAGAGGAGATTGTGGTACAGCATAAAGGGGGGAAGCACAGGTTCTGGGGCCACACCAGCTGAGCTGGCATTCCACCTCCTTCACTTCTTAGCTCTGTGACTTTGGCAAGGTGCTTGACCTCTCTGGACTTAATTTTCTCATCTACAAAATTAAGATGATGATGAACAGTGTCCACTTTCAGAGTTGGTGTAAGAGTTGAATATTTTAATGCCTGTAATATATAAGAATACCTGCTGCTAATGAAACTAAGTAAATATTAGCTAATATCATAATTACTATCACATATCACATTTGAACAGATAATAGTCAATATAGAGTCCAAAGTCTAATATCACTCAGGATGGCCAGATATGAATCACATATCTACCTCTAACATTATCGAAGCAACTTAAAATTGCTTCAGGTTTTTATTTACATCAAATGTGGCTTTACATACATGTAATAGACAGAAAATGTGTCTTGGAGTCATGCAGTTCAAGCATTAAATCATGGCTCTGCCATTTACCATCTCAGTAACCAAACGATTAGCATTATGGTGTCTTATGTCCCTGTCTACAGAATGGAATAATAATAATACTTATTCATAGCTAATATTTGTCCATAGTATCGGTAAGTTGATACCTACTATGTATTAGGCCCTGATTTAAGAATTCACTTTGTCTTAACAATCAACCTGTGAGGAATAAGTCCTTGTCCCAGCTTAGACAGTTATAATTAGTCAAACTGGGATTGAAATCCAGGCAGCTTGATTCCAAAGCACAAGCTCTTAGCTACTGCATATGGAATGCATTCATTCATTCCACAAATATTTATTGCATGTCTCACATGTGTCTAGGTGGCTTAGATACAGCAGTGTATAAAATAGAGAAAACAAACAAATGCCTCCTGACATTATGTTTAAATTTTTCTTTTTCTTTTTGAGGTTTTGTTTTTTTTTTTACAATTTCACATTTTTTAAGTTTATTTTTTTTAAAAATTTTGAGGGGTATTTAGGTATTTATTTACTTATTTATTTTTAGTTAGGGGTTCTTGGGATTGAACCCAGGACCTTGTGCATGGAGAGTGCAAAGATAAGGATGAGAAAGAAACTTTTCAATCTGCAAAAACTGGATTTCCAAATAGTTTCACTTACTGAGTGCAGACTTGGACTCAGTCTTCTGATAATTACATACAAAGCCCTCTTTCTAAGGAATAGGAGTGGAGCATGTAGGCAGGATTTTATCAAATCAGGGAAATCCCTGAAAATGCTAGACTTTTTTTTCTTTCTTTCTTTTCTCCTGGTGAAGCATTTAGTATGAATTGTGAGGAAAACGGACAGGAAATAAGGAGACCACTTGCAAAGTAATTGCAACCGTCCAGTGGTAGGGGCTGAAGCCACCAATCTTAGTGACACTTTGGAAATTTAATCTCAAGGCCCAGATCTTTGAGACAAGCAAGTGGAAAATGTTGATGATGACACTTGAATTTTTAACCTGGCCAATGTGAGGAATGGGAAAGTGAGTTAGCAGCTGGTTTGTGGGGAGGATGATATTTTGGGGACAAATTAAAGTTGACATTCAATCCATTATGCTCTCTAGATGGCTCATGAAAATCGAGCTGAAGTGAAAAGAGGAGCCAGGAGGAGGGAGAAAGACAGGACATTCTAGAGATAAAATGTAAAGATCCATGACGTTCAAGCTCTTTCTCTCTAGATAAGACGAGGCCTATTCTAGCAAAATTCTATGTGGGCCAATTTCAGATTGTAGCTATTGGTTTTCTTCTTTCTTTTGATATTGTGACTTATAATAAGAAATATATATTTGGTCTTTGTCCCTATTTCTGGCACAGAGCTCCCAAAACCCTTGAAATTTCCTAAAAGCTGAGCGTGATCAAGTTATCTTTTGTTATGTTAATGACATGACTTTTGAAAAGCAACTAAGGGTAGGGGCTGGTTGCCTGTGGAGCCAAAACTGATTAGAGGGTAGGAACTTTCCACCCAACCCTGACCTTGGGGTAAAGAGAGGGGCTGGAGATGGAATGCAGTCACCAATGGTCAGTGACTTAGTCTTGCCTATATGATGAAGCTTCTGTAGAAACCCAAAAGTACAGGTTTCAGAGAGTTTCTGGGTTGATAAGCGCATGGAGATTGGGGAGAGTGGTGCACTCAGAGAGCACAGAACTTCCATGCTCTTTCCCCATGCTTTGCCGTATACATCTCTTCTGGCTATTCGTGCATTACATCCTTTTATAGTAAACCAGTAATGTAGTAAGTAACTTGTTTCTCTGACTTCTGTGAGAACTCTAGAAAATTAACTGAACCCTAGGAGGGGGTCATGGAACTCTGTGATATATAAGCCAGTCAATCAGAAGTACAGGTCAGAACCTGGATTTATGCCTTGCATCTAAAGTCCAAGGAGGGTATCGCTAGAACCTCCAGTCTATAGCCAATGAATCAGAAGCACTTTTGCCTGGCATCTGAAGTAAGGGTGCAGGAATGTTGGGGGATGAGTCTTGTAGGACTGAACCCTTAACCTGTGGAATTTGATAGATACTCCCCTGGTAGATAGTGTCATAACTGAGTTGAGTTCTTAGACACCCTGCTGGTGTCCGAGACTTGCTTGGTCGTATGTGGGGAACCCCCCCGACAAATACACACACAGGTTGAGATTGGTCTCAAAACACCAAAGACTTTCCTTATTAAAAAATAAAATCATAGTTTTATTGATTCATAAAAAATTAAATATACAGCCTGATGTTTGTGAAGAATTCAGCCTGAAATTCTTGACCTCAATTTTCTTCTTTAAGAGAGAATTTTGTTAGTGACCAGAAGGACGCTCTGTGTGTTTGTCCAGAGAATGGACAATGCCCATACTCTAGAAGAATGAAAGACCCTAGATTTCTTGGAAGTGATTTTAGGATTGTCTTACTGTTTATCTTCCCAGGTCAACAAATTACTTCCCACCTCCTTTCCTCTGCCTCTCCAAAATCTAACCATTCATGCAAATTCTGTCTAAACACACCTCATCCTTGAAGCTTCCTCTTGTCTACACTCATATTTCTTTGTTCTTTAAACTCCTTTAGCAATTTGTTTATAGCCATTGTTGACATCTATTTAGTGATGTGCAAGTCTCCTTGTTAGAGTCTAATATTTTTGAGAACTTAGACTGTCACTCATTTTCCCAGCCTCCAGGTACCTTGCACATACTAAAAGGTGGTTAAATGATTGGTGAATAAATATATGTGCAATCACCTAGTTTGCTGAGGACATCCTCTATACAAGGAAGTGTTCTAAACACGTTACACAGGCTACCTCATTTCATCTTTGCCATGACCCTTTGAGATAAGAACTGTTATTTTGCGTAAGAGAAGATGAGGGTAGGACTTACTCACTGGCCATTTAAGTAGCAGAGTTAGGATATGACCCCAGGCACCCTGGCCCACAGATCTGAGCCTGTGATCTTAGTTATTGTGTATACTGTCCCTTGCTGGTACTATAGTACATGTTCCAATTTGCTTACCATATACAGTTGGGGGAGAAAGGGGCAAGATAAAGCTTAGCGCACTGCCTTTGTAATTATGGATACATGACTTTGTACAAGTCATAAATAAATTTCTCAGGCTCCCCAGGTAAGATAAGTTAATAGTAGTATGTATTTTAGGAAATTTTTTGTGGGGATTAAATGAGATGATGCACATAAAGTGTGCATAATAAAAATGAACCTTTGGAATGATGGGAAGGGTCTTCCTAAGGTGTGTAACTCATATCATCCCCTTCCAAATCACAAGGTTACCTGCCATCTGGGAGTGATAATCTTGGCATCTGCCGTTTTGTGTTTGGTGCTACATTATTTTTCCCGAGAGCAATGATTTCCAGCCAGTATGAAGCTATCCAGTAACAGTTGTGAAAATACAGAAAGCAGCACTCATGCACTCTAGTGGGAATATGCAACAGGCCAAAAAGAAAACTGAAGACCTTATAATTTTAAAACCAAATATTGAATCTCCCTCAAATGTTTAATTGTAGGCATTTCTTAGTGTCTTATTATTGAGTGATCATCAACCCATTAATATTATACTTTACTCTGCGTGGTAGCACATTGATGGATTTTTCTTTCTCAACCAGCCTATCGTGTTGTATGTTGTCTGTAGCACTTGGAATGCAGAATTAAATAAACATACAGATAGGAAAGAAAGGTCATTTGAAAAAGATATATTTTGGTTTATTTATTTTAAAAGATCTTTTTTCATTCTTTGGGATTTTTCTGAAAAAAAAAGTACTTAATCTCAAAATTACAATAAGAAACAAAAAGATGCAAACTCCACTGAGGGAGATGAGATAAAATTGGTTGAAGAAGAAACATATGCTTTAATTCCCTTTTATTCCTCAGATAAAATAATTCACCTAATACTAATCGGTAAGCCAGGGAATGACAAGAGCAAATAATCATTTTATTGCAGTGAAACTTTGTGTGCAGAATTTCAGGACAGGACCTATTCTTATCCTTGAGGGGAAAAAAAAGTTAAGTATCTGATTTACAATACCTACTTATCTCCTTAGAAGAATTTCTAGTGTTGGCAAGACCTCATATAACATTAATAACTTGAGTCAGGATTTATCAAGAGGTCTGGGGTACATATTAGTTTTTCTTTAACTTTTTCCTCACCTCTTTTGAATTATGGAAGTGGGAGCAATTTTTTAAAACTATTTGGTGGGTCTGTCACTTTGAGTAGTAGCATTTGCAGTGTATGCCTTGAGTTTGAATATGAATGTAAAACAGCTACAACCAAATGGCCTATAAGATATCATTAGTTTTTTTACACCATATCTGCTAGGGTATGACATTTTAAAATTTTACAGTGCAAAATATAAGCTTTCAAAATATTAATTGAAATGCAATAGGAAGTGAAGTAGCATATAGGGAACCTAGTTTACTGTTTTGAATTGCGGCCTTCATAAATCTCACTCTGCTAAAATGATGACACTTGTATTTTGCCTGCATTAAAATCATTTTAGGAGGTAATTGGTTTAGCTTATTGTAATACTGCCTGATAATATTTCTTTTGCTTTTCAAGCAAAGGGTAAGGTATCATTAAATTATTGTCACATGGGGAAGTCATGTATTACAAATGTTATTGAGTACAGAATATAAAATGGACTCGAGAAAAATAAACGCACTTCACACAGGCGACTCACTGCACATTTCACTGCATTATTCAACTCATTCAAATATGCTTCTTGATGGACTAGAATTACTTGGTAACTCTTTTTAGTTATTTTTATTACTTTAAATTTATTGATTGAAAATATATACAAATATATAACATAAATCATAGAAAGATATATTTTGGATAAGTCACCTGATTCTACTTTAGTATTGAATTAGATGTGTTATTGTTTTGAGCATTTAAAAAATAAGGTATATCAAAGTAGAATTTTTGTTGTTGAGCCCGAATTTAGGGAGAGAATGCCTAGGTTTTTATAGCTTTATTGTAATTTTTTGAATTCCCATAGTCAGAAAAATTAAACTTTTTAAAACAAAGATTCTCACAATTACCTATAAGTACGATATATAAATACATATGTATACACACATATACGTATGTGTGTGTATATATACACCTATGTAATCGTATTTTCCAGTAATGATTCTTTTTAATGATTTAAAACATAATGCTATTGAACTAAATTGAGTATATATTTAACTAATTCATCCAATCAGCTAAACATTTTCCCTCCATAAAGATTAAAAAAAGAGAAAAATCAATAATCTATAGCTTTTCTTCAAGGCTAAGGTGAACTGGCTGAATTGACCAGTTCTAGGGGAACAGTTGGTTCAGAATTCACCACCCAGGAGTCTAAAGTTTCCCTGGCATCCAGCTTAATGTTGTGTGTACCAGTTGTATCCAGTCTTTTTAACAGTTCTAGCATGTGCTTTTTACTTACTTAGCCTGATATTTTACCACAATACCCAACTGGGGGTCAAGTGCCTTTTGAACTGTTGGCAAAGTCTCAATCAGCTAAGCACATAAAACGTGTAAATATGTTGGAAGAGATAATGGATGCACTGATGGATACCTCCCCAGCAAAAAAATCAGAGGCTGTCATTCAGCCTGCTGAAAAGCAGGAATGGAAAGTAGGACTGACAGCACTGAGCAGGGAAGACAGAGCTGGAGTAGCTGAAGCAAGGAGGTAGGGGTAACAATCCTGGAGGTAGTCAACGGTTGGCTGCTCTATAGCATCCTAGTACCTAAATCTAAGCAATTTACCAGCTGGAGATGCTTGGGAAGGCAAAAGAATAAAATTGCTATACTTCTATCGCAACGTGGGTAAAATTAATGTTTAATTTTGAGAGCCAGTAGAAGACTATTCTTTAACTACCAGCATCTGCTATAATAAAATGATTTTATATATAAATACCATACTCTGTAGTTCAGTTGGTTGGTTGGTTGGCTGTCAGGTTGTGGATAATGTGGGCTGGGTTTTTGTTTCTGTTTTTTATCGAAATATAGTTGATGTACAGTATTATATGTTTCATGTACACACATAGTGACTCACAATCTTTAAAGGTTATATTCCATTTATAGTTATTGTAAAATATTGGCTATATTTCCTGTATTGTATAATATATCCTTGTAGCTTATTTATTTTATACATAGTTTGTACCTCTTAACCCCATAACCGTATTTTGCCCCATCCTTTTTCTCTCTCCCCAGTGGTAACCACTAGTTTGTTCTCTGTATCTGTGAGCCTGTTACTGTTTTGTTATGTCACTAGTTTGTTGTGTTTTTTAGATTCCACATATACATGATATCACATAGTACTTGTCTTCATCTGATTCATTTAATTTAGTATAATATCCTCCAAGATTCATCCATGTTGTTGCAAATGGCAAAATTTCAATCTTTTATATGGCTGAGTGTATATATATATATATATATATATATATACCACATCTTCTTTATCCTTTGATCTGTTGATGGACACTTAATTTGCTCCCATATCTTGGCAATTATAAATAATGCTGATATGAACACTGGAGTGCATGTATTTTTTCTAATTAGTGTTTTTTTTTTTCTTCAGATACATACCCAGGAGTAGAATTGCTGGGTGGTATGGTAGTTCTGTTTTTAGTTTTTTGAGAAACCTCCACACTGTTTTTCCAGTGCCTGCACCAGTTTATATTCCCATCAAAAGTGTACTAGGGTTCCCTTTTCTCCACATCCTCACCAACATTTGTTATTTGTGTTCTCTTTGGTGATAGCCATTATGAAAGGTGTGAGGTGATAACTCATTGTAATTTTAATTTACATGTCTCTGATGATCTGATGATTCATGATGTTGAGCATCTTTTCATATACCTGTTGACCATCTGTATGTCTTCTTGGACTGGATTTTATGAAATTAAGTGAACTTTAAGACTGAAAAAACTAAACATCTTGGCACATGGGGATTTCAAAGCTAATTCATTTGTGACACATCACACAGTCAATACCTCAATCAAAGTACAAAGGGAAAATATCCAGACAACTGAAATATAAACATGAGAAGCACATGTGAGATATAGCAAGCTTTAAGGTAGTTGGCCATTGCAAGTGATAAGACAGGAAGCATTACAGAGCCAAATCAGCTAAAACAAACAGTACCAATTAAAAATAGGGCCTAATGGAAACTATTTATTTGTCAGCTCTTGACTCTGCAGATATGGAAAGTCTATTTGCTACAGAGATTTGTTCGTGGTTTTAACTATATTTAAGCAAGAATTTTAAATATTTTCAGATTTCAACTCAGCAGAAGTATTAGAGGTTAGGAGAAAAAAAATTAGTATCATTAAATTTAATGGATTGTCTAGGCTTTTGATGTTTTTAATTTCCATGGTTTTGGTTTTCCTTCTGCTTTAATACTCAGTTCTTTTATCTGTGGAAATTATTACATTCTATCTTTCTTAATTATTTACTCTAATGAATGGAAGTAGTGACACTGGTGTAACTGGATAAAAATCATCCAGAAATATTTGATTTCGATATATCATGGTACCATCAAGGTACCATTGTAAGCATGGCATGTTTAGAAAATTTTCCTGATATTTTGTACATATACACTATATATCTATGGCAAAAATATTTGATTACATATTGTTTTTGTCACCATCTCTCTTTTATGTATATAATTAGCTGACCATGAAAATTGTAAAATATATGTTGACCCTGACAGTTAAGCTCTGAATTAGAACCAGGTATCCCAACTTTTAGTATAACTCTTTGTCTTATTATACACATGATCTCGATCAAGGCATTTACTTCTCTGAGTCTCAGTTTCCTCATTCTCAGGAATAAAGAATGTCTTTTTGTTGATCTTGCTGTGGGGAGCAAGTGCTATAAGGTATGTTACTCTACTTTGATATATGTATGAATTAAAACTCAACAGTCTATGGACAAATGAGCTTGGCGTCCATCTTCGATAAAATCCTAGAATGGAATAGAAAGTAGAGTTTACTTAACCTAAAATGTATCTAATCTCTCTTCCTTGTTTCATGGAATTTTTTTTTCTTGGTCAGGAAAACATAAAAAATATTAGATCTAAGCTTAAAGACACTTGATAGAATCTCTTTTGACCTTTCTGTGGACAGATTTTATAAATATAGTGAATTCAAGAAAAAAGAAGTAGAACTAAAATTTGCTGAGCACCTCTCTCTGTGTTGGTTACAGTGCTTGATGATGACATACGTTATCCTGTGTAGTTCTCCCAACCTTGTAACTAACCTCTGGGGAGCAGTATAACATGGGTGGATGAAAGTACATGCTCTGAAATTAGAATACCTCCTTTAAATTCCAGCTCTTTCACTTCCAAGCTGTGTGACCTAAAGGAAGTTATTTAACTTCAGTCTGCCTTAGTTTTTTTCACCTGAGGCACATTGAAGTTGTAAATAAAATAGTTTATACCTTCATGGGATTATCCTGAGGATTAAATGAATAAATACCTGTAAAACCCCTTACGATACTGCCTGGCTCATGGTTAACAGTTAATATATAATGATTGCCTGCAGGTTTTTTTTAAACAATTATTAAACGTTAACTCAGAAAACTGTAGCTCATTAAGAAATTTGCCCAAAGTCCCACAGAAATGGAAAAACGGAGCAATGATTCAGGTCTGTCTGAATCAGACCCACTGCCTTGTATGGCTCCAACACTTTATTCTCTAAACACCTCCGTAGTGTGCTATGTGGACTACTGGACTCTGTTGAAGGTATGAGATGATGGAGCAGGTGTATATCACAGCACTGCAACCAACTAAGTATGCAGTGTTTGATATTTCTGTGCTCAAAATTCCTTCAGCCTCCCCACCACTGGAAACTTCCCACTCCGCTAGACATGACTTTCTGTGATCCTGGTCTTCTGTCATCTTCTCTAATATTTCTATCTTTCTCTTTTTCTCTCTCTCTTTCTCTCTCTGTCTCTCTGTCTCTCTCTCTGTCTCTGTCTCTCTCTCTCTCTCTCTTCCCTCTTCTTCTCTATTCTTACTATCCCTCCTCTCTTTTATGATCTCCCTCACCTTTGCAGTCTTGGTAACTTCTTATGCTGAGTGGTTTTGCTTCTACTTTGCTTACTTGTCCTTTTTCAGCACATTTCTTACGTAAAAGAGACTTGGATACTGACTGTCACATACCTTCCCAGCTGTGCATCTGACCGTTTTGCTTTCCAGCTCTAAAATCTGGGATATTCTTCTCTTACCTCCAGAATAAAATTTTAACTCTTTCCAATGGGATTTAAAGACCCATTTTTTTTTTCCAATCTGTATCTTAGCTGTTTTTCTAGCATGACTATCATTATCATAAAAAAGTGAAAAAGAAAAGTGAAGAAAAAAGTTTTAAAAACCACTTATATCCACACCAAGATAAGACATGTTGCTCTTTCAATGTCTGTCCTTACAACTACATCTTATAAATATAGTAACATGTATTTTATTATATAAAAACTTAAACTCACTTCATATTCTTTTTTGTAACCTATTTTTAAGAAATGAACAGTATGTTGTTTTCTTATATCAATAAGTATTCATCTACAATATTATTCTTTTTTAACTTTTTTGCAGGGGGAGGTGATTAGGTTTATTAAATATTATTCTTAATGGCTGAAGAGATTGTTGATAGAAACCCCTAACATTAATTTTCTCAATCTATGTACCTGAATATTTAGGCTTTTCCCAATTTTTTAACATTATGAGCAAGAATGTTATAAATGTCTTTATAGCCAGAGCATTTCATATCTCTTTACAGTTTTCAGTATAAGTTTACAAATGCAGAATTGGTGGATCAGTGTGTTGTTGTAAAAATTGTTTCACTCAAACCTTGAGTAGGACTATATGTTATCAAGTTGCAAATATTTGTCAAATTTTTGGTGAAAATTATATTTCATGGCTATACCTAATGTTGCATAACTTTTTCAAGAACTTAGCACATTTGGGTAGTTTTCATGTATATTTCAGTATTTCAGTGGGACTGGGTGATCTACAGTCCACAGTGGTCTGTTGCCATCCATGACAGAAGCTCTGGAATGATCTCTCTAAGAGAATTGATATGTTGGGAGTTGTGATTGTGACTAGCATGTTAGAAAGCTCCAAAGTAGTTGAGTTGTGTCTGCCCACATGTCTAGAGTAGTCACTGTGTTAGTGTCCAGACCAGTCCCCTCTGAGCCATCAGTGTGCATAGTAGATTACATGTCCTGGTGGCCAGTTTGCACTGTTCATGTGCATGGGACTGTTCAGGAGTCCCAAGACAAGCTCTAACTGTCTCTAGAACACTCAGTATATCTTGGCTGTCGAGTTGGGATAACTCTCCAGAAAGTCAGGGTGTCGTCACCCATGTCTTTGTTTTATTGCCAAACTTCCTCACTAGTTTGTACAAAGATAGGTTTCTCTAGTTGGGAATAAAACTGTTATCCAAGAGAGGATACTAGAAGTGGATTCACCTTTCCTTTTGTAATTCTGGTTAGATGAGCAGGAAGTGAGGTTCTACCCAGAGCCCAGGTTGGCTAAGAGTCCTGAAAATACTATGAAAAAGGCCCTTTCAATACTTTATACTGCTAACAGAGCACTTTAAATTGTATTGTGATAGACTTTAGACTTTTTGACATGGCTTATAGGGACTTTCTTGTGTGACCATGTCTTAGAGTGGGTTCCCCAGAAGGAGACACTGAAATGAGGATTTGAGCAGTTCATTTGGTGGATGAAGGCAATGCTGGCAGAGAAGTGGGGAAATAAGACATGGGAGAGGAGTCAATAATTGGTTTCTTATCAAATATTATTATCATTTTACATGAAAGAAGACATGCTTATAGAAACTAACTCATTCACCAAAGGTCACATGTGTAGTAATTGATGGAAATAGATCTTGAACCCAGGTCTTTGTGCCTCCTTCTCCAGAGCTATCTACCACACCACACCACTCTCTGTTATTACTGAAGTGAGAGAGGAAAAACACGATCTCCTTTTTAGATACTAATGCAGACCCTCCCTTGCAGAAGAATGCTGACAAGCCCTCTGTAATTTATATTTGAGAACAAATTTAAATGGTATGATCAAGAGCACACAGATATTGAGAAACGGGATCTGGTTAAGAACGTAGGGCTTTGATATTCCATGATGCTCTTTGCCCCACACAATCTGACTGCTTTTCCTGGGAAGGAAATATAATGATGCTTTTATGTTCCTGGCCAGGAAATGTTTATAAATCATAATGTACCATTTGCAAGTGATGTTACCTTATGAATATTAAAAGACTAGGAAATGGCATTGGCTTTTGTTGAAAACCTTGAGTGACCCTGTAACAGACACAATAAATGATTGCTTTTATTGCAGTGCCCTCTAAATATTATTAAAACTCTTTATAGTAGGCAATAAATAATGGCAAACGAATCCATGATTTATAGCAATTACAGTACAGATGAGTTGGATTCATGTGCTGCACTGTAATGAAGATAATAGCTCAAAACACACGAGAAACAGTCACTCAGTGAAATATGAGCTGATTTGCATGATCCATGTCCCTCGAGTAACCTGTAATTGGCTATTATGAAATGGACTAAGAATGATTTGGTCTGCAAATAAGAGAAGTGGTACAAAATTACCATATAATCTGTGTGAATTTTTTTTTTATTTTTAAAAACTATTTTTATGGCGTATGGGATCTGTGACCCTGTATTTGACATGTGTGAGTATTCAACAGTTAAGAACCATGCTTCTCTCCTTTGAAATTGGTATCACTTCAACTTTATTCATAGTAAACATACAAAATTGCTATCTTTTAGCTTCAAAATGTACTACATTCTTTCAGAGTAACCGTTTTAAGGATAGATTTTGTAGGTGAGGCTAAAAAAGCATGAGATTTCTAAACAAAGGAATTCAAAATTTATGTGCAACTTATTTGGCAAAGCAAATTTAGGTAACTTATATTGATATTTTAGATATCAGGAAATTGCTAATGAAAACTTGGCTTTCTTGAGTTTTTTCATGTTCACCTAAGTCTCTTTTTGACTCCTCCCAATAGAAAGCCACACTAAAGCAATAACAGTCCACGTGAAACTTCTTTTCTTGGTGGAATAAGCTGCCATTTTTGAAAGGCAGCAAAGGGAGCTGTGCCAATATGGTATTTCATGACTAGACCGTCTGTCACACTCCTGAAATCTCACTCTCATTATCACACAAATAACCCAAGGGATAGAGCTAGTCCCACTGGCAAGGGGGATCATCAGTGTTTATCCTAAGCTATTGTTACAGTGGCCATAATGGGAAAAGGTATACCATAATTAAGAGCTATAGCCAACTAATTAAGTCAAATTACATCTAATTATAAATCCAATAATCTATGCCAAAACTAGTTGTTGATAGCTAAGGGAAAAATAATACAGTTTTAATTAACCTCCATTATGAATCACTATTTCAAAGTTTTTTTTATTAAAAATATTTTTCTAGGATAAATACTATGGCTTTCTTCTATCTAATGTTTCTGTTTAGGAATAAATAAAAAATCAAAAATTATTTTAATAAAGAAAACTTTGCCCTTAAAATTTATAAATTAATTATGTTAATTATTAACTATTTCTAGAAAATTTGAAAGGAAAATATAAGCTAATACTGGTGCTGGATAATTATTTAATAAACTATAATAAAATATTCCTGGAACAAATTAACAAGGATATGTAAAAGCTGGAAATGGTCAACAGTGGACTTATTAAATAATGAGATGGAAAGTAAGGTGCACATAATGAGAAAATGTGAAGCTATGTAATCTCCAAGATAACAAGGGACAAATTAATAACTTTCCAAATAATTGAAAAATGGAAATAAGGAAAATGCTGACAAGCAGTTTTAAATATTCACCATGGATTTGAGCAAAAATACATTAAAAATATTAGTTTAGCATAAGGAGCTTACTAATCATAAAGGTGATTAATATTACATAATCTCCTGCAGAAAGCTATGAAATTTTAATCTCAGGGTATCTTTAAAATTAATACATATGTGTGTAAATAAAACATCCATATGAAATATCTGGAGACTGAGCATGAATAACAGCTCTAAGTATCTCTTTTCCCTCTAATGTTGCTTGATAATTCAAAGAAAATGAAAGTCTAATTTTGGCTTATGGATGATTACTTAGGGATAAATCCAATTTGAAGTACATCAACCTACCCTCTTCTAGGTAAGAAATGTGATAAGCTATACATCATGTAACCACAGATACCTAAAATAAAGAGAGATTTCTCAAGCTTGTGCATCGATGCTCCTAAGATGACAAGGCTAGTATGCTGGGATTTCACAACTGGATTGTTACAATACCTGATGTCTAAGCTTAACGACATATTCATGTGTTTATTAAATAAACACCTATTAGCCAACTGCTATGTGTCAGCCATTGCACTAGACAGATGTGTAGACCACGAAGTATAAAAAAGACTCAACTGTTGACCTCTAGAAATTATGGAATAGAAGGAAAGATAAGATCTGTACAAAAATTACGGAGTTAAAAAGAATTAGAAGTATCATGACAAAGACCAACAAAGTGCTGGGGTTTCAAGAACTAAGTAACCATTTGTTGGAAATGATATGTCAGGACATTTCATAACAATTACACTATTTAATAATCATGAAGAATAGGTAAGACTTGGATAGAAAAGAAGATTATCAAAGGTAATTCTCTGCAAACCAAGTGAGAATGATGAATTTAAAGAGCTTTACTGTTAGCCATTGTTGTCTTTGTTTTTCTTGTTCAGTTCAATCACACATGCTGAATTATGTGCCAAGCTCTACAGTAAAGATGAGACGTTTATAGTCTTATCCTTACATAGAGTTAAACTTTATTGAATTACAAGCTTTGTACTGGTGAGCCTTTCTTCTAAAAGAGTATAGACATTTTCTCTTTTCACTCTCTCTTCTCTTCTGAGGGGATTCAATCCATACCCCTAACTTTTATTATCATCTACATAGCTTATAAATTTCTTTGGCAACCTAGAATTCTCTTCAGGGTTCCAGGCCATATTTCAGCTGCCTACTTGATATCTCATGCACCAAACTAAAACTGTCTAAAACAGAATTTTTAATCTTTCCCCCTAAACCTGGCCTTCCCCCTGTATTTCCTCTCTTGATAGATGACCCCAAGATCCATCTAGTCTTGCAAGTCTGAGACCAAGGAATCATCTTGAATGCTTACCTCTCATTACATGCCATAATAAATTTACCAACAATTCCAATAATCAACTTCACTATTAAAAATCTCTTATATTTGTCCATTTCTCCTCATGTTACCTGATAATAAACTGATCCACATTACCATTTTCTTTCATATGGACCACTGCATTACATTATTTTCTTAATGTCAATTTTTGTCTCTTTCCAGTTTATTCCCCTTACACCAACTGGAGTGATTTCTGTAAATTGAAATCTTATCACGTAACTTTCTTGCTTAAACCTTCCAAAGGCCATCAGAATTAAGTCCACATTTGTAAATAAGTGTATAAAGTCTTTCATGATCTGATCTCTGTCTTGTTCTGCAACCTGATCTCAAAGTGGACTCTCCTTACTGTCTTGGGTGTAGCTTTATTCAGGTTCTCAGATGTGCCATTCTCCCTCCAGCGTCATAGTTCCTCTGCATATGCTTTTCCCTGGCCTGGATAGAGTCCTTTCTGCCACACCCACTGCCTTACTTTCAACTGATTTATTTCTACTATTTATCAGATCTCAGCTTGAATACCACTCCATTAAGAAAACTGTACATCACCACCAGTAGTTTTCCTTTGTGATTTTTTTTACCTATTTACATACAATTCAATGGTGAAAAGTCAAGTTAGATAATGTGAAGATGGATTTATAGTTTAACATGGTGAAAAGCATATGCATTTATCTCTTCTCCTGCTCCCACACCACTCATTCAAAATGTGTAAACACATAGGAACAAAGAGAATAGGACATAAATCAGTGGTAGACTACAAAGTTAAACCTGATAATTGGGGATGGAAAGTAAACTGAATGAGTTGAATCTGTCTTACAGGAGCAGGGATTGATATCACCTAAAAGATCATACAGTTAATATCATATTCAATGGTGAAAAGCTGAAAGCATTCCCTCTAAGATCAGGAACAAGACAAGGATGGCCACTCTCACCACTTTATTCAATATAGTTTTGAAAGTCCTAGCTACAGCAGTCAGAGAAGAAAAAGGAATAAAAGGAATCCAAATTGGAAAGGAAGAAGTAAATATGTTACTGCTTGCAGATGACATGAAACTATACATAGAAAATCCTAAAAATCCTACCAGAAAATTAGTAGAGTTCATCAAATAATTTGGTAAAGTTGCAGGATAAAAAGTTAATGTACAGAAATCTATTACATTTCTTTATACTAACAATGAAATATCAGAAAGAGAAATTAAGGAAACAGTCCCATTTACCATCACATCAAAAAGAATGAAACATCTAGAAATAAACCTAACTAAGGAGGTAAAAGACTTGTACTCAGAAAACTGTAATATACTGCTGAAAATAATTGAAGATGACACAGACAGGTGGAAAGATATATCATGTTCTTGGACTGGAAGAATTAACATTGTTAAAATGGTCACGCTATGCAAGGCAATCTACAGATTCAATGCAATCTCTATCTAAACACCAAGAGCATTTTTCACAGAGATAGGACAAATAATTTTAAAAATTTTGTAGAAACACAAGAGACCCCCAAATAGCCAAAAGGATCTTGAGAAAGGAGAATAGAGCTGGAGGAATCACACTCCCTGAATTCAGACTATACTATAGAGCTACAGTAATCAAAACAGTATGGTACTGGCACAAAAACAGACACATAGATCAATAAAACAGAATAGAGAATGCAGAAATAAACCTATGCACTGATGGTCAATTAATTTACAACAATATAGGCAAGAATATACAATGGAGAAAAAACTCTTTTCAGTAAGTGGTACTGGGAAAATCAGGCAGCTACGTGACATAAAAGAATAAAATTAGAACATTCTCTAGCACCATATACAAAAATAACTTGACAATGAATTAAAGATATAAATATAAAATTGGAGACCATAAAACTCCTAGAGGAAAACATAGGCAGAACACTCTGACATACATTGAAGCAATATTCTTTTTCTATGTAAGGAAATAGAAGCAAAAATAAATAAATGGAACCTAATTAAACTTAAAAGGTTTTGCACAGCAAAGGAAACCATCAACAAAATAAATAGACAACCTACTGAGTGGGAGAAAATATTTGCAAATAATATGACCAATAAGAGGTTAATATCTAAAATATACAAACAACTCATACAACTCAACATCAAAAAAAAAAAAAAAAAAAAGCTAAACAACTCAATTTAAAATTGGGCAGAAGAACTGAATATTTTTCCAAAGAGGATATATAGATGGCCACATGAAAAGATTTTCAACATTCTGTTAATCAACAGAAATTCAAATTAAAACCACAATGAGATATAACCTCACACCTGTCAGTTTGGCTGTCATCAAAAAGAACACAAATAACAAATATTGGTGAGAATGTGGAGAAAAGAGAACCCTCATATACTGTTGATGGGAATGTAAATTGGTGCAGCCACTGTGGAAAACAGTGTGGAGGTTTCTCAAAAAACTAAAAATAGAACTACCATATGACCCAGCAATTCCACATCTGGGTATACATGTATGTGTATATGTGTATTAGTTTTCTAATTTGAACAGAAACATTTACCCCAGTGTTCGTAGCAGCATTATTTATAATTTCCAAGATATGGAACTAACCTAATTATCCATCAACAGATAAATGGATCAAGAAGAAAAGAAGTGGTATATATATGTGAATATTATATATATATATATATGTGTGTGTGTGTGTGTGTGTGTGTATATGTAATGGAACACTATTCACCCATAAAAAGGACAAAATTTTGCCATTTGCAACAACATGGATGGACTTGGAAGGTATTACACTAGGTGAAATAAGTCAGATAGAGAAAGACAAATACTGTATGATGTCACATTTAGAATCTAAAAAATAAAACAAACTAATGATTATAACAAAAAAGAAACAGACTCACAGACATAGAAAACAAACTAGTGATTACCAGTGGGGAGAGGGAAGCAGGGCACGGCAAGATATGTGTAGGGAATTAAGAGGTACAAACTATTATATATAAAATAAATAACCTACAAGGATATATTATACAACACAGGGAATATAGTCAATATTTTGTGATAACTATAAATGGGGTATAAACTTTAAAAATTTTGAATCACTCTGTTGTATACCTGTAACTTATATAATACTCTACATCAATTATACTTCAATTTAAAAATATAAATAAATATAGACCAAAATAAAAAGATATACAAAGATACAATTAAACAAATATGGCTTCCTTGGCTCTTCACAGGATTCACTGGAAGTTACATGGTCAAGGCATTTCTTGAGGAATAAGGGGTAAGCAGGTGAGAGGAGTTCAAAAAGTACAGGCTCATTGATTTTGCAGCACTGGGCTAAAATTTAGCTATATTAACACTCAAGGGTTTATAATTCATAACTAATAACACATGATGGAAGTCTTCCTATGCTACAGTCCATACTTCCATGTTCTAGTTCTTGTTCTTCATTAAGCCAACGTCTGGTCTTCCAAATCAAGGCACAGGAACCGAAATAACATCACACATCTCCAAAACAATGTTGGAAAGAAAAAGGAATTGAAACAAAACCTTCAAAGTTCTAAAGGGAGATTGATTTCTGATGAGATTTTATGACCAGTGTGACAAGCAATAAAGTATGAGAGTAGAATAAAAAGACATTTTCAGAGATGTAAGTCATCAAAAGTTTTACCCTGAACGAACACTTTCTTGGGAATCTGGAGGATGTATACTCCATCAAGAAAGAACAGGTTTTAGAATCTAGGTAACAGAGGCTCCTACACAACAAAAATCCAAAGGGATCTTCCAGGAAATGGCAAGGGAAAACCTCAAAACAAGAGCTGTGCACATATTTGAGGATGAGGACAGAAGGATCCTGGGAAAAAACAGGACTGATTGACTACCTAACTAATTTGGCCTTGTAGAAAACAATATAACTGAAAATAATAAAAAGGCATTTTTTGTTTCTGAAAAAATAAAATGAAGTACAACAGAGAAAATGTAATTATGTTATTTTGCTAACCAGTCAATATTGTTGATAATGTCACAATAGTATAAACATTGGGATAATAGGCAAGAGGTTGTAAAGTGTAAGAAAGCCAAATTCTTGTCTTCTAAAATATGCATTTATCCTTTTAGCTTACAATGTCATTTCTAGGAGTCTGTCTCAAAAAATATTGCAAAAAATTTTAAATGACTTTTACTCAGTGTTATTTACTCTGATATTATTTGTAACAGCAAAAATGGATATGATTCAATTGTTCTTTAATAGAGAACTCATTTAATAAACAATGGTACATTCTCACAATAAGATATAATGCAGCTACAGAAAAGGAATAAGATCTAGACATTGTTAAATGACAAAAATCAAGGTAGAGATATTATTCTTCATAGAACAATTATGACTAAAAAATACAAAGCAAATAACTGAATCACCATTTTATAATTGCTCAAGAAATAAATGATTCAGGATAAAATCGTCATTGCAAAAGACCATTAGAAAAAAGGTTTAATACTTAATTCTACAGTAGAGAGATCAGAGTGTCATTCCCTGCTCTCACTTTTCAATCACAGCATCTACTGAGTGTGGGAGAACCAGATTTTATCCAAATACTGTATACCTCTCGCGGTCTGGAGAGAAAACTTAAGCCACCATCTTAAATTCAACTTTTTTAACTTTTTAAATTTATCTTAAAATTTTAACATAAGCAGTACATTCTACTCTATAATATATGCACTTGTTTTAAGAGAGCATTATCACTGTTTTAATTATATACCACTGAGCAAACTTGATGCTCCAGAAATATGCACCTTATCTTTTCTGTAGTTTCACATACTTTCTGCCTTTCTAGCTTAAATAAAATTTTCCATCATAATCTCTTTAGCATGTGTTAGTAAGTGAGAGAGAGAGAGAGAGAAAGTGTGTGTGTGTGTGTGTGTGTGTGTGTGTGTGTGTGTGTGTGTGTGACAGGGAGAGAGAGAGAGGTGAATCAGCCAGTGTAGGCAACATTTTGATTTTGATGGTAAAAACAGAATTGAAGAGAGTATCTAAGATGACACTATGAATGCCTTCTTTGTTAAGTGGATGAATTTTAAGGTAAAGAAGATATAGGATTGTTAGCAAGTAAGAAAAGGTAACTGGCAGAGTAGGGATAGAAGATGACAGAAAGCAGGACTGTTTAATGGAACAGTGCAAAAGAGGGAAGGAGAGAAATAGCAAAGAATGCAGAAAAGATTGCTGAAAATATAGTGGCTCAGTAAGCTGTCTGTGGAATGCAAATATTTGGTTAAATTTTCACCAAATCAAAATATGTGAGATTCACTTTTATCTCCAACTCCTAAATTCTAATTTACCCTCTGGAGAATTGGTTTAGCTTTCTAGAGTATCTCAGTCTATTTTAATTTAATTTCACCTGTATAAAATTGTAGTAGCTAAAATTTAGTGCTTACTGTGTACCAGACACTGTTCTAAGTACCAAGAATGTGTTAACTCAAATAACCCCTTGGGAAATACTGGATAGTATTTTTATCTCCAAATCCTAAAGCAGGTACTAAGAGAGAGTGGTTAAGTAATTTGCACAAGTCAGACATCCAATAAGTTGTAGAACCAGAATTGAAACACAGGCATTCTAATTCCAGAACTTGCATGCTTAATCAACCTAATACAAGCAGTTAGTTTTGAAACCTTATGAATTACCATTGTTAAAGCTTTACAATAATCTGTTTTCTGACTTCTAACACATCTTTAAAACAACAGCAAACTAAAGCAACTTGAGCAGAATGAATGTACAACAAGTAGAAGGAAAACCATTTTTTTAAAGAAAAAATTTAAAACAATGTGTATTCCTAATGTAGAGTATGCCATTCTTAAGAGAAAAACAATACTATTCGGTGTGGTAATTTACTAATATAAATATAACCAGTTAATTTCAGAGTTATGCAAGATAACTGATCAAGGTCCTAAATGAGCCATAGAAAATTTGTTTCACATATAAATTCAATTGTGTTAATAATGGTCATTTATCAGTGTCAGCAATGGCAGGTGGAATAAAATTCGTGACTTCTATTAATAAGTAAATAAAAGTGGGATTTTCTATTACTGAACAAAGATCATGTTAAAACATTAAATTGCAAAAACTATTTTAGTCATAAAATGCATAGTTTTTCATCTGATTAGTCCCCATACATAATGATAAAAGCCTAATATTTATTATTAAATATGTGCTGGATATAGTAAATATCTTGCTCTAAAATCTTTTTGGCATTTCTAGCTATGGATATTATTCCGGAGAAATTGTTTAATTGCATTTTGGGCATGTTCTTATTTTTAGAAAAAAAAGTTTATTTTTTACTTCCTTTTTTTCTTAGTATTATGTACAAAAACTGAATCACTTGAAAAAAAGCATAGGAGCTTATGATTTCCTTTTAAATAGAATAAAATGTTCACATGTTCTACACTGGTGCTATCAACTAAATCTCTTAAGAATCATGTAATTGAACTGACATTTAACTTGGCAATTAAGGAAATTATCTTAGCTTCTTGTTTGATTTACATTGGGAAGTTGGTGTTTTTAGGTTAACTGAGAGTTGATACTTTAAATGATGGCAAATATCCAGAGTCAAGTGGATTTGCTTATGGAAGACTTCTGCTTCAAGCTGGAATAGACTAGCTAGGACAGACAATATGTCTACCAAAAATCACTAGAATATTCAGATCGATCGATCTATCTATCTATCTATCTGTCTATCTATCTATATCTGTATTTGAGGCATCGTAGGGCCACTCAGGCAACCAAGACTTGAAAAACTGAGATCCCAGAAGAAGGAGAACCACAGAAAAGTGAACCGATGTTCTTTGAGTTATTTCTTCACCATAAGCATTTCTATATCTTGGTTCTTATTGAGAGACTGAATCCAAGCAGAAGGCCACGGTGAAGAGCTAGAGTTGTCAGCAGACCACAGTCTCTCAAGACTAGAGAGACATGTCAGGAGATCAGGACCCTGTGATTAGAGGGGCTGAGATCCAGGTGAGATGAGAGGCACTGAGCAACAACCCCAATTCTCAGTGCTTTTCCCCTCTAGACATTTGTCCTATTTTTAAGCTTCTTAGAGAAAGTCGCTAAGAAGCTAACCAGAAAACCATTGAAAAGGTGAATGGAGTTAGAAATAATTAATAAAATTAGCAAGTTCACTGAGTACAAGGTTTATCAATGAATTCCTACATTATGGAGTGAACTGTGTCCCCTCAAAATTCATATCTTGAAGTGCTAACCCCCAGTACCTCAGAATGTGACTCTTTTTGGAGATGGAGCCTTTAAAGAGGTAATTGAGTTAAAATTATGTCATTGTCAGTCCTAATCTAGTAAGACTGGTATCCTTATAAGAAGAGGAGATTAAGACACAGTGACACACAGAGGGAAGATAATGTGAAGACACAATGAGAACTAGCCAACTACAAGTCAAGGAGAGAACCTCAGAAGAAACCAACCCTCTGACACCTCAATATCATACCTCTAGCCTCCAGAATTTTAAGAAAATAATTTTTTGTTGTTTAAGCCACCCAGTCTGTGCAATTTTGCTATGACAGCCCTAGAAAACTAATATATTCTATATGTCAGTGATGAATAAGAATTGTACATTTTAAAATAATGACATTTCAATAACCTCCCCCCCCAAATCATTAAAACCTAGGAATAAACATAAGTACACAGTTCTTTCTTATATGTGAACTGTATTCCATTACCCAACAAATACTTCCTTGAATCCTGCTTATTTTGGGCATTTCATAATTTCAGGAGCAGTCCTAGGTTATGTATCTTCATCAATTCATTAGGCTTTCGTTCTTCCAAAAGTTCACAGTCACAGAAAACTGAGATTGTCCCTATAAAGGTCAGAGTCTTTAGCTTCTTTTCCCCAAACAGTAATTATTATAAAATTCTTCAATGTTACTTTAATTGAAATGGCCATTAACGAATGTACAGTTCTTAAGACTGAAAAACAAAAATAATGAAAGTATTGAAAGAAAATTCCAAAAAACTTGTTCACAATTTTCATGTAGGAGCCGTCTTCCTAAATGAAAAGTGAAACACAAGCCATTGTGGAAAACATTGGTAGATATGACAACATGAATATTAACATTTTCTGCACAGCTAGAAACGTCTCAACAAAGTTAAAAGTTAAATGAAAGATCAGAAGAAACGATTTGCAATATACAAAGAGTTCCAGTGAATAAATAAGAAGACTCTCAGTTCTCTATTTCAAATATGGCTTATGTAGACAAGGTATTAATACTCAGAGAAGAAACATGTTAAGCGCTGGGAATACAAGGAAAAATAAGGCATAATTATTGCCATCCAGAGGCCAACACTCCAATGGTGGAATGTTTGAATAAGCAAACAGTTATGAGACAAAGTCAGTTAGTATAATGAAGTTGTGAACACATTTTTATGGTTACATAGAAATGAGAGGGCCTAATCTGAATTGAGGTCAGTGAAATGTGATGTGGAGAAGAAAGCAAAAGGTGAGGGATGATGTCACATGGAAAGGGAAACATCAGCAATCTCCTGAAGGCAGAGGAAAAAGAAACTAGGCAGGTAACAAGTTGGCAGGAGTTTGAGGCAAGGCAATGGAGTGAGTAAGGAAAGACATTTCAGGCAGAGGGAATAACTTGTAAAATGTCAAGTGTTTTGGGATGCTTTGGAGGGAAATGAAGAAAAACATACACAGATTAAAAAATCCCCTCTCTAAAGAAGCAAAGCAAACTTCCACATTCTGGCTGTTGGGCTGTGAACATTCTTCATTGTACACCACCACTGATGGTAAGGAGGTAGCATCTAGGTGCTAACTTAGGATATTTCTGTGCTGGGCTGAACCATGCAGGCCTTAAATCAATGAGGATTGAGTTCTGCTATAACTTTAGGTTCATTAAGTTGTTATTTCTAATGTTAAATTTCTTTTTCCTTCAAGTACTGACCCATTTCTTCTCTCCTGAAACCTTTCATTTCAGCCCTGTTTTCAAAACAAGGTCTCGTATACCATGCTACTTACTCTTTACCCGGAATCTCCATCCCTGCCAGAGTAGATAATTCTTTCAATCACAGCAATTACTAGATTGTTTACTTTAAATGTATCTCTGTAAACACAACAAGCTGCTTTCGAAAAACAAGAGTGGCAATTACAGAAACTTTTTTTCGTTTTGTTTCAAAATGACTCATCCTATCTGATGAGTGAACCTCAGAGAAGCAGACTGGGTCTTTGTTTACTATCCAGTGGAGTCTATTAAATTACTCTTCTCTGTTGACACACTGTTTTATAAAGTTAAATTTCACCAAAATTGACTTCCAAACAATTGATTATGAAATCTAATCACAAGCACTTACCTATTGAAGGCCCCCATAAGCATAGCTAAATTATGGCTTTTTCCAAATTTGTATTAGATTAAATTATCTAGGATTTTCCTGAAGTTTATATTCTATATTCCTTGGTATTATAATGCAGAGAAATAGAAATTGGAAGATCCTCATAAAAACCTAATAATGACCTAAATTATTGGTGAACTATAAAGTCCGAAAATTGATTTAGTTAAAAATTATTTGTTAGTTATCTTCAGTTCAATTTTGCCATTAGAAAATAAATCCCCTAGAAGAGACATTTCCTTCAAGAATAGTAAATACAATTTATATGCAATTTCTTTTCTATAAACACAATCTATTTCTTAACATAATATCTGTGAAGAATTCAAATTGGCTAATTTTAAAATGTAAAAATCAGCTATATAAAAGAAAATGGTTACAATACGGTTATATTGTTCATTCTTTCATTTTGATGTATAATCAAAATATTACATGTACTCAAGCACATGCTTTCGGAAAAGAATATAGTGCACAAATAACATAATAAAAACTTAAATTGACCAAATATTATATTATTCTACCTTTATTTTGTACATGAGCTAAATATTGTCAAATTACCATGATTCAAAGTAAAAGGTAGCATGTCAATTTAGCTGATTATCACCTATCAAAAATGAATAATGAATATCAATTTTTAAAGCCTCCTAATTCATTTTCAGATGATACTGTGTTTAGTGTCTCTTAGTTTGCTCTACCTTGTGATTTTATGTCCACTAGAGCTATACATTTTATTAAAGGCTGAGACATGGATTTGGGAGTAATTGAGTCTTTAATAAGTCATTTTTTCCAAGTCAATTTAACATCAACATATTGGAGTATATTTAAAGAGTGGTCATGTTGACAAGAACAAAAACATTTTGTTACTTCAAATTCATGTTTGTTGTTAGCATCAGTGAATTTAAACTCACATAAACACTTGGGCAAATAAGAACAAAATTACCAAATATCACAAAGGTAAACATATATTTATATCAATGTACTATAAATAAACTCATTAACAGGATTTTGAACATTTAAAATTCATGTATAAATTGAATGAGTTAGCATTTTTGCCTGGGGAAGTGTTTTCAGTCCCTAGGGAAAAGTAGGTAAATATGTCTATTCCGTTTTTGCCCAGCATAAATGGCAGAGCTGGTGTTTTCTAATTCATTTTGTTTCTTTAGCTGTGAAGCAAAAATTTTTAAGATGATCCCATCCTCACCCGTACAGATCAAAGCAAATGTATTTTTCTATAAATTAAAAATGACCAATCTCAAATGGGCCCTCACTACTATTCAATTACTCTAACGTACTGGTCAACTTTTTCCCTCCTTCTGTCAGCAATTTAAACTTGCCCTTTCCTCAAACATCCAACCCCTGTCTCTGTCTCACCTTTCTTTTTATCTTAGCAATTAGTCTCACCACCTATGTTACTAGGAACACATTGAGCCACTTAATGGGTACTCATTCCTTCATTTTCAAACATAAAATCTACCTGTATCAGCACCTATTTTATGTCCTTTTCTCCTATTGCAGTTAAGGATATTTTCCTCTGGCTACCTAAGGCCAATGACTCTGTCTATACTTAGATCTCTCCCACTCTGCTTTTTCAACAATCTACACTATTGATTTTCCCTTCCCTCTGTGGAATGTTCAATCCCCACTCTCAACACTATTCTTTTCCTTCAAGTGTTTGGACTATTAAAAAACAAAACTAAGCAAAATGATAACCTTCCCTGGGCCCCACATCCCCTTTTTAACCCTTTACAGCCGACTTTCCCAGAAGAGTTGTCTGCAATCACATCACTTTCTCCATTTACTAACACCCCACACCCTCCCCAACCACTCCAATTTGATTCTCTCATCTGTCATTCTATCCAAATAGTAATCTCAAAATTCACTAATAACCTCAGAGTTGATTCCAAAGGGCACCTTTTTGGTCTTCATCTTACTTTATTCAACATTTGCTAATTATTTATTCAGCACCTACTATAGTCTAGGGACATTGTAAACATTTGGGACATATTAGAGAACAAAACAAAGATTCCTGTCTTTGTGAAGCTTATATTCTTGGACAAGTCTTAGCAGCGATAACACCCTTGATGACTCATTCCTACTAGAAGCACTTTCTCCCCTTTGTTTCCTTAAAAAAATAATAAGCTGGCTTTCCTTCTACCCTGCTGGGCATTTCTCCTCTGGTTTATTCTATTTTAACTGATCATTAAATGGTGAACTTCTCCAATTTTCAATCTCCTAGGCAGTCTTCTCACTCTCATGATAGTATGTCCAGCCATTTAATTGATATCTTTTCTTGGACTGTCAAAATTACCTCATATTCAACAAATCTCAAATTGGATTGATGGTATTTCCTCTCGAATCAGTGTTTCCTAGCTCAGAGGATGGTACCACCATTTATCTATTTATACCGTCTTGTTAATCTTCCTTTCCAATCCAAATCAAGTCCTGTCATTTTTATTTCTCAGATGTTTTTTTTTTGTCCATCCTACTGCCATCAGTCTAGTCCTGGCACTAATGACTCTCATCTGAATTAATATCTGTGATATTAATTTATAGTAAGAAATATATACACACATAAATACATACATATATATATACACACACATAAATACATACATGTGTATATTCTGGCACAGATCTCCCAAGATGCTTTGAATTTTCTAGGTGATAAAAGCAATAAAGGTGTCTTGATATTTATACTAAACTCCTATCATTTATATCTGAGTTTATGTTAATGAGGCAATATTTGTAAAGCACCTAAGGATGGGGCTGGATACCAGGGAAATTAACCATGTGATTAAAGGGTTGGAACTTTCAGTCCCACTCTTCTGACCTCTGGGAAGGGGAGAGGGGCTGGAGGTTGAATCACTTGCTAGTGGCCAATGATTTAATTAGACATGCTGTGGAATGAAGCTTCCAAAAAAATTTAAAAGGATAGGGTTCCAAGAGCTTCCAGGTTGGTGAACACATGGAGATGTGGGGAGAGTGGTGCTCAGCAACAGCATAGAAGCTTTGCCCCTTCCCACATACCGTGCCCTGTGCATCTCTCTCATCTGGCTATTTCTGAGTTTTATATATATGTGTGTATATATATATATTTATATATATATATATATTTATTTTTATTATTGAAGTATAGTCAGTTTATAATGTGTTGATTTCTGGTATACAGCACAATGCTTCAGTCATACATGAACATACATATATTCATTTTCATGTTCTTTTTTCACCATAAGTTACTACAAGATATTGAATATAGTTCCCTGCACTATAAAGCATGAACATGTTGTTTATCTGTTTTATATATCAGTTAGTATCTGCAAATCTCTAACTCCCAATTTATCCTCTCCAACCCCTCTACACACTGGTAACAACAGGTTTGTTCTCTATGTCTGAGAGTCTGTTTCTGTTTTGCAAATAAGTTTGTTTATCTTTTTTTTTAGATTCCACATAGAAGTGATATCATATGGTATTTTTCTTTCTCTTTCTGGCTTATTTCACTTAAGATGACAATCTCCAGGTCTATCTATTTTGCTGCAAATGGCATTATTTTATTATTTTTATGGCTGAGTAGTATTCCATTGTATAAATATACCACAACTTCTTTATCCAGTCATCTGTCAGTGGACATTTAGGTTGTTTCTATGTCTTGGCTATAGTAAATAGTGCTGCTATGAACAATGGGGTGCAGGTATCTTTTTAAATTAAGGTTCCCTCTGGATATATGCCCAGGAGTAGGATTGCTGGATCATATAATAAGTCTGTTTTTAGTCTTTTGAGGAATTTCTGTACTGTTTTCCATAATGGCAGCACCAAACATTCCCACCAGCAGTGTAGGAGGGTTCCCTTTTCTGCACACCCTGTCCAGCACTTATCATTTGTAGACTTTTGGATGATGGCCAGTCTGACTGGTGTGAGGTGATACCTCATTGTAGTTTTGATTTGCATTTCTCTGATAATTAGCGATGTTGAGCATTTTTTCATGTGCCTATTGGCCATTTGTATGTCTTCATTGGACAATTGCTTGTTTAGGTCTTCTGCCTATTTCTGGATTGGGTTGTTTATTTTTTTTCTTATTAAGTTGTATGAGCTGTTTATATATTCTGGAGATTAAGCCCTTGTCAGTCTCATCTTTTGCAAATATTTTCTCCCATCCTGTAGATTGTCTTTTTGTATCGCTTATGGTTTCCTTTGCTGTGCAAAAGCTGAGTTATATTCTTTTATAATAAACTGGTAATCTAGTAAGTAAAATGTTGTTCTGAGTTCTGTGAGTTGCTCCAGCAAACTAATGAATCACCTGAGCCTTGTATCTTTCAGTGAGAAGGATGCCCAAATATATGAGTATTAGGTAAAAGATCTTTAATCTTGGAGCACAGTCATGGACTGCCACTGTGGTGCCAGCAGGGACTTGAGCTAGCAGTCACCTCACCATGAGTGTAGACAAGCTGCCAGGACTGGGAGGGTGGGAGGAGAGATGATTAGAGAGAGCACAGAGAATTTTTAAAGCAGTGAAAATATTCTATATGGTATTATAATGATGGCTATATGTCATTGTATTTTTGTCCAAACTCGCAGAATAAACAACACCCAGTGTGAATCCTAAGGTAAGCTATGGACTCTGGGTAATTATGATGTGTCAATGTAGGTTTATCCTTTGTAGAAAAGCAAAACAAAAACCATTCTGCTGAGTGATGTTGATAATGGGGGAGATTATGCATGTGTGAGGGCAGAGGATAAATAGGAAATCTCTGTACCTTCCTCTCATTTTTATTATAAATATAAAACTAAAAACATTTGCCTTTAAAAAAATTTAACACTAATGACAAAGAAATATGTGTACTATTCACTGCAAAAAAATTTTTAAGCCTGTTTGTTTATGGTGATCCTTCCTAGTACCAGGTTACTAATCGTGTTACCTAGTTCTAAGCAGCAAGCTTCAGGGTCCTCAGTAAAAAGATTTACTTTCCAAAAGTCTCACGGAAGCAGCTGTTTTGCATGAGGCCAGATGCTGACAGAGAAAAATATGCACAGGGACAGAGGAAAAGATTTTTAAAAACATAAAAAATAAAACCTGTTTCTCTGCCTTCCAGGGGTGTTTTGTTTGTTTTGTTTTGTCTGTTAAGAATTGTTTTTCTTTCTACATTTCAGAAACAACTACTCCATCACTTCTTTTTAAGCTTGATGATGAAGTGGGTTGCATCTTTAACATGGATCCTTTCATGATTTTTTTTTCTTTTTAAATCTATGATCTTTCTCAGGAAGTTTTGAGATTGTTAGTGTTTCTGTGTATCTTTTAAAGGTCTTGGGCCTCTGTCTCCTGCTTGGCCTGCAGCCTTTCTGGATCTTATATCCCACATTACACTGTTGACTCCCACTGCTGGCAGGGATCACGGATGCTCAGTGATTAATGCTGGAACCTAGGATCCTGCTCCAACCACTGGCGCTGATGCTAATGTTGGTCTCTGTCTTTCATTCTCATCACACATGCTCCACAACAGGACTATCAGGTCCCTCTTTATGTTCATTCTTTCTCACTCCCTCCCTCTGCCTCTCTCCATCACTATCCCCATCTCTATCCCAAATGTCTTTCACATAGGATTTGGGACAGACACCTGAGTTTCCATCTCAATTCATCAATCCAAACAAATAAATTCTTTCTGTCTGTAAATGTTCATGTCGTTTTGTTGTGATGGTGTTCTGTAATACATAAGATAGTTACCTTGCTTCCAAAGCAGTATGTTCCTGTATCTGCTCAAATGAATTATTCTTCTCATCTTATGGCATAAAAATCAGCTTTATGCCAAAGTATGGGCAGACCCAAATAAATCTATTGACTGAAAAGAAAAAGAGAAAAAGAAATGACACACATCGCTGTGTTTTCTAAGGTGTTTCTTTTCTCATTTTTTTTTTTTTTTTGCCATGTACGTAGACCTAATCTGACATTTGATTTAATGCATGTGCGCTGGAGAGTGCAATGTTACCAAGGACGAGTGATGTCAGCTCCAATTACACAAACCACAGGAGACACAACAGGCAGGGCACAGCAAAAAGGGAGAGGAGTGAGAAACATTTGACAACTTGCAATTATTATTCTCTGTGGTACCATTTTACTCTCCCTCTCCTCCAATTTCTGCATGGTATCTTTTTTCAAAGGTCTTTCTCCTCCCTATTGTCCCTGTAAACACTGCATACACCATAGCACAGCGGAATAATGTGTTGGCATGTTGATACCTTTGTTTGATCCCTCTCGCAGTTCTAAAGGCTGGGAAGATCAAGGTGCTGGCAGATTTGGTGTCTGGTGAGGAGCTGCTTCCTGGTTTGTAGATGGCTGTGTTCTCACTGTATCTTCACCTGGCAGAAGAAACAATTTTCTAGGAGCTCCTTTTAAGGGCACTAATCCCATTCAAAGGAGCTCCACTCTCATGACCAAATCACCTCCCAAAGTTCCCAATTCCAAATACTGTCACATTTGGCATTAAGATTTTGACATACAAACTTTGGGGAGACACAAACATTTGGTTCACAGTGGTCTTCACCATCTTTCCCCTATTTCCCCTCCCCCCACAGAAGCAGCTGTTTGGCTCTGAATCACTTGCCTACAGGGAAGGCTGTGGCCAGCAGGAGTCAGACTTCCAGGGAATTCCTCAGGCTAAGCCCAGAGGGAGAAGAAGATTTAAGGATAAGGCAATAATATCTTGATCAGATCCACAAAGGAGCAAGGGGAACTTCTTCCCCTTCAAAAGAAAAAATAAATTAAAAGTTCATAAATTAGCAAGGAAGGAAAACCAAGGGGTAAACTTCCTCCCAGTTTGAAGAAATTTGAAGGTAGACTCTTTCAGATTTGCTACAAAAACAGATGTGTAACAGTTTTATAGTAGTAGCAGTAGCAGTAATTGTGAGAATTTCTGTATATTCCTTTTACTTGACCTACATCTCTTCCATACTCAGGGTATGAGCAAAAATCAGACCGATCATAGCTTTCATACTTCAAAGTATTTATTTTTCTTTAATTGTAATTTACAACATGAAGTAAGATCATCATGAACACTATGTGTCTATTCTGAGCTTTTCAATCCATGAGGTATTCTAATTAATTCACTACCTTTGACTTCAAAAGTCTTACACTTATGGCAAAAAATCATTGGTTTTTAGAATGGCAACATTCCCTTTTCCTCATTATACTCAATTTTCCCATGACTTCCAAATGTTCCAACATGCATCTGACTAAAAATGGTGTACATCTGACTCCTTGATTTCTAACCAAACTCAAATATTCCCAGATGGTTTGAGATATAGGAATAAACCATTAAGCATTTAAAAGAAAGTCCAAATTATGGAGTAGTAGAAATTATTTAGATGTTATAGCATAGTCTAATATGTGCAGTTGTTTCTTTCGTTTATTTTAGATGACTCCTTTATCCATATCCAAGAAGTCTCACCTTTTTCTGTCAGAAAGCACAGATTGTAGTGAGCTGCTTCTCTTTTTGAGGTTAGAATAGTGATTTCTCTGCACCTAAATGAACTTACACTCCTTTTCATATACATCTCCTCCTGCCAGGATGATACCTGACTTCCATACCTGTAAAAACAGGTAATTACACACATCTTGCAGAGATCTCTTTCCTTACTTATACAGAATTAATTCCTGAAGCTTTGTGATACTTGGCTCTTCTCCACACTCCTGGAATATCCTTGCTCAAGACCCCATAAAAGACTATCTGACCTATTAAGCCTGAGGGTATAGCAGCTCTATACCTACAAAACCACATATCTCAGTTTCTTTTCATTTACCTGTTGATTTATCATACACTTGAATCTTTGGGCCTTATTCTTTCCCAATGGTACAGGGAGACTATTTTGCAAACATTAAACTAATCTATTCTTTTCTCCTGTCTTATTTCCTTGTTGCCTTCTACCTCTAATGCTGGGCTATGATGTGCGTTTCCCCAGGGAGTACCAAAAAGTACCTACAGGATAAAGAAGTTGCTGTCAAGGGTAACAAGACAGTTTGCTTGATAAAAGCCAAACTTTATGGGTTGAGAAAAGAGATTCTAAATTTCCAAGCTCTTCCTTCTATATAATGAGTGCTAGACCTGAAGGACTTGGTCATTAAGCTTTATCTAAGAAAAAGTTCAGCCATATAAGAAGAAGTGGATATATTTATGTGGGCTCAGAAGCAAAGTGATCATTGGGGTATAGTCAGCATAGAGAGCAAAAATGAGTTTTCCAGAAGAGATCTAGGCTAAGGGATTGCACTCTGGGAGCCAGGTCAGCAAGTGTCATTAACAATTGCTTTTAGTTAACAAAAAGCCTTTTACTATCTTCTCATCATGCAAATTGATGGGGGAGGCCTGATGGATTATGAGGCCTTCTAACCAGCACTCCTCTGTGAGCCATCTACAAAGCCATCAGAGGTCCCAGAGCACACTATTACCTCCATATAGGATGAGAAGCCCATGATCTGCCGTCCCATGGGAATAAAGGACAACTTCCCACCCTTACTCCTTCCATGCTGTAAGTCTAGGATATTGCATAAGTGCAAGGTGGGATGGATACACACTTTGCTGAGGAGCCAAGTGATTCTTTGAGGTGAACAAAGTGGATTACCATGGGCTTACACCCATTGATAGGTGATTCTAGGCACAGAAGCAGAAAGGCAGAATTTATGACTCAAGAATAAGTCATAAATTGTCAGGGGGTACAAGGCCTAGGTTCCTGCCAAACATCTTAATTCCTTTAGGAACCAGGAAGGCCTCTTAGGGTGGTCTTCCCTCTCCCCCTCTTCCTGCTGTTTATATATTACTTAATCTTCAAGACTTATGACCTATGTCAACTCCTCTAAAAATTCTTGCCCAGTATCCTCCACCAAGGGCAAGTTAGGTACCAACCTTTCTTCTCTCAAAGTATGTTTCTATAATAGCATTTACTTAGACTATAATTGTTTTCAAACTTGCCTATCTTCCTTCAGAATTTAGAGAGAATGTGTCTTTTATCTCTATATCCCTTTCTATACATTAGCACAGTGCCTTGATATTATTATAAAGTCTCAATATATATTGTTATATGATTGAATGATCATATAAATGAATGAATGTGCAACAGTTCTGTCAATCCAAATATATGGGGATTCACAATGCTATCTGTGTAAATTTGGAAGAATTTTTGGTTTAAAGTATAAAAGGATGTGATCAAGTAAAAAATTCCTCTATGCACATTATTTTGTTTGAAGAGAGTTTTAAGCCAAGTTGGAGATTTAAAAAAGAAATAAATAACCATAAATGAGCTTCAGACACACAGTAGTAATACAAAACATGTGGCCTAAGACTGTATGTATCTTGTTGGAACAAATCAAGAGAAGTAATTTAATGGTCCACTGAGTTGTAGGTCATCGTCCCCTGGTGAGGTCCCCTTTGTACTGTCATTTCATTACCTCTACCTGTTCACTCTTTAATCAATTGTCACAGAGCTCCAGGGCTCTATGGGGTGAATATAAAGCTATCAAACTAATTCTGGAGTCTGAGCTAGACCCTTCTCAACACTACTGTTAAGACCCAAAGCACTAAGGCTTCGAAAATAGGTGTTTGGAGATGCAAAGGGGAGGCCACAGTTACTATTTCAAAGATTTTACAGAGAAAGGGCTCCCTATAAATCAGTGGGTTATCTTGGTAGCAGTTCATTATAAATGAAGCATTGTTTTAGGTTAGGTTGTTTCTTGGGATATAAGGGTATGATACTAAAAAGTACACCTAGTGGAAATCCTTTCTATTATGAACTATATATACTGTATAGATATGTGACCGTGGGTGAGCAATTCCTATTTTAAGGGGTCCTAAAAACTATTTTTAATTTTAGTCTACTATTATTTAAAATTTTATGCCAATTTTATTTAAAATGTTAATATAGCTAAATTTTATCCCCTCCTGACATACTATACATTTGATGTCTATTTTCTTTCTCTACTGGCATTTCAGCTCTGTGATATTTTGCTCAGGGCCTAGGAATGGTAATTAAGTAGTTGTTGAGTGAATGGTACTTCTTAAATAACACATATTAACCTCATCTTTCTCGTTACTTCACTTTCTTCTTCCCATCCCTTTACATTCCTTACATTACTTTCCTTGTGTCCCATTTTCAATCTTCTATTAATGTCTAGAATTTTCAGTTATGCAAATAAGAAACATTTCTAAGCATGAGGAGGTTTTTACTTAATACCCCAAAAAACTAAATATGAGGCACTTTTATATATTATATGTATTCAATGTTGAACAATCAGTCAATGTCATAGAAATTAAACTGGTTATGTGGCATATGTGTAGGAAAACTCAGCTTCAACATAAGCACACATATGCATATATGCCTACTCCCTTCCAATTATCTGATTTTTTTCTTCACTTTTTTAAAGCAAATTCTATTGATATTTGCAAATAATGATTCACTTTATCCACACTGGGTGGTAACATTATTTTCTAAGGAAATAATTGGGGCTCCTCAGCCTTTGTCCAGTGAAGTCTTCTTTCAGTAACATATTAGCATTAAAGCTTTAATATGCAGTACTTATAGAAGTGATGGCTTCCTGAACTCTTACTATTACCTAAATTTAAACAATATAATTAGTTAAGCACTAGTCCCCAGGACATACTAAGTCCCGAGGCACTTGACACTTGTAACATTTGAAGAGCTGACAGGGTATTTAAGCAGTTGGCACAAGCTGACATGAGAACTGCTTAACTTGCAGACTATCTAGTGGAAAGTTGAAGTCTGCTGAATTGGCTATTAGAAATACACAGAGCCAAGAATCCTATTTTAGTTCCGGTTCACACAGTGACAAGCTGCATAGCCCTGGGCAACTTGGCACCTTTCTTCACCAATAGCAGAAATGATGTCCACTGATCTCAGATGTGTGGTGAGAATTAATAGTTTGGAAATATTTTGAGCTCTAATCATGTACAATATTTTTCCCTGAAAAATAATTTTATACATTTATCCATCTAGGACTTTCAGACAAATCTTTAAATTGAAAATGTATCTTTTTTTTTGTACTTTCCTCTCCTGCAGCATTTTTCCCAACCGTCTTAAAGTACTGATAGACCTGTTGACTCTTTTTGTTTTACCTGCCAAGAAAATTCCTGAAAGACATTCTAATGAACTTCAGAAGCAACTGATTAGCATATCTTAAATCCTAGTTCATCACTGTTAACTTGTTGTCTTTCCCCAAGATCTTAAAATATTTACAAATTGACGTGGGATTTCCAAGTGCTTATTTGATAGATAAGCCTGTTACATTTACAATGAAGAGATAGACAGGGAGAGATGCATCACTCTTACACACTGAAGTTTCTTGGGGGCTGGAACTGTGCTTGGGTCATCTCTGTATAGTACCTGAGATGAACAGAGTTTTGCTTGAAGAGATGCTTAAAATGTTTGGATTTGCTCGATTTAAATAAATACACACAATATACTTTGCTTTCTTTTATGATCCATTAAAATTTTTGAAATATGGCTTTGAGACTTTTGAAAACCCTAGCACAGATTATGAATGAGTCTAGTTGGGTATGTAAAATGCAGATGATTGTTCTATCACTGGCACTGATTTATGACTCTTTCTGCCTTTTAAAGAGTTATCATGTCCCTTAGTGATTCTCCATTCTGCTCTTCAGGTATTGTTTTGGAACTAAGACTATTTCTGTGTCCCATGGTTTTCTCAGGGAAAGAAGTATGTCTCCTGCACACAGATTTAGTAAGATGACAGCTGTACGCTAGAGGGAGGTAATGCTGATTTAGAGATTCAAAGATAAAGATTAAAATTAAAGTTAGCAGTAATATAGCATTTCTTACAGAAAGTTGAAGTTGGAAGAAGTTCAGTCCAGGAAATTACTATTGAAGATTCTTATGGACGCTAATTTTGTTCTAAATCAATCACTCACTCATGAGGATAAAGCTGGATTGGACTATAGCCATATCTGGTCAATGTAAAATGCTCCAAGTTACAACATTTAGTCCATTTTACCAAAATGTTATCATCCATTTTACCAGTCTAGCCATGCTGATATGTTAGAATCAGTTGATTGTTTCTTTCTTCTAGACTTAAGAAATTTAGATTTTCTTTTTAAACATCTATGTCAAAAAAAGTTTGACATATCCACCTTGTGGATTTTTTGAGATAATCAACTTCTTAAAATGTTAACAAATAGGATTTTGATAGTTGTCCTAAGTCTTCAAAAAAAGGTCTCCAAGTATGTCAAATTTGGGTATCCCAGGATCTGTGGCTTGGGTAACACTGTCCCGTAGGAACTTGTCTGGAATATGCAGTTGGAACCCATTAAATTGAATCTTGAACCTTCTCCTCACTAGCTTGTAACCAGGTAGGAATCTTTTTTTCCCTACTCTTTCTTTACCTCTCAGGTTTCAAATCTAGCTTTACCCAACTACTAGCTGTACCAAGTCCACAAACATGCTAACCTCCTTCCCAACAACAAACATTCACATGGCTTTTCCATTTACTTAGAATGCTTTCTATACTTGCTTCACACTTAAGTCCCATTGGTCTTTCAAGGGCATTGGGCATCACCCCCTTGGAGAATCCTTCCCTGACTCACCTAGTGTAGATTAGGTGCCTTTCTTATCCCAATGCTCAACACTTCATACCCTGTATTGTGAAGATTTGTTTTCTCCTCTCCTTGAGAACAGGACTGTGTCATTTATCTTGCCTTTCATGAAACACAGTGATTAATCACTGAGTGTTTACTGCATGCCCCTCTGAATGAATGGATACCTTTTCATTTTAATGCTGCCTTTGGCATCCATTTTATCCAGAACTGATATTATCAACATGAACAGCATAAACAGTGATGGTTACTCCCACCTTTTTACAGCTGGGGCAGTCAAGGGGGACATGGACAAATGGTTATGGTTTCCTGTCCTTTGTCCATTTAATGTTAGCCACTTATTTCATGTGACCATGACAATGCTTGTTTACAAATAAGTACTGAGTCTCTGCTATTAGCCTGGCACTGAGGAAACAATATAAAGATGTCTTTGTTTTCAAGGAGTTTAGAGCTCGGTTGAGATGAACATTAAAACACATAATCAGCGTTCTCATAGAAGTGTGTTCAGTGAGGATATATAATGAAAGAACAGAAGAGGAAGCATTAATTCCACCTTAGAGAAGGCAGGAGAAACATGACCCAGAGGTCACATTTAAGCTGGGTTCTCCAAGAAGAGAGAAGTGGTATTTCCAGGCAAAGCAGACATCATATGCAAAGGCATGAAAGAGTGAAATTGTTACCATTCTCATAGCTTGACTAAGATTCAACCATTTATTTTCTCCAGTTCAGGCAAATACCTTATAAAGTTGAAACAATAATTCTTTCTTACAGAGGTACTCTCCCATGGGGGTGTTTTTTATAATAAGAGTAAATTAGGTTTAATGAAAATTCAGTATTTTAATATCATGGCATCAAAGGCTAAATCTCCACTGTATTCAAAGGCAAAAATCCCTCTGTGGTGAAGAATTATTCTACTCATTGCATAGGATACTTGCTTGCCTCTGCTGAGGAGGCTGGTGCTGATATCTAATCCACTAGTCATGGGGTGTTGTTACAGGTCACTGGAAGGCATAACATCAGTCCTCATCCAACCCTCTTCAGCTGTGCCAGCAGCAACATGTGAGTGAAGAAGGCAGCATGGTAGGTCCTATACCCTCCCATCTGCACATCTACCCCAACCCGGTCCATGCCAAAACTTGAAATGGCCTGAGGTCCATGACAAAGGACTTCGTCACTCTTCCTGACTGTGCTGTCAGTAAAGGAGAGCCTCTAAATGAAATTTAGCACTTTGAGAAGTTCAAGAGATGGCAAATCAAACAAGATGCCTTGACATAGTGATAAATAAAATAATACTGCAAGTTTACAGTGACCTTAATAAATCATTTTCAGGACCAGGTATGATAAGTTTTTGGATCACCAGTCCTTGGAAAGTACCTGTAACATCAAGGGTACTAGATAATTTTTTGTTTTAAATGAATATATCAAAGGGTGCAGGGCTGGAGGGATTATAAAGGTAAAATTAGCTCAAGTGCAAGTTTTTGCTTTGTAAGTTACAGTTGTAGCTTGAAACCAGTAGGGAAACAGAGAGGCAGCACAAAAGTGATTCAGTATTGTCAAAAAATTACTTTGTGATTTGTCCTGCAGTGATCAAACTACCTCACAGGAATCAATGAGCTCCCCTGGGTAAGGGAGAGCGGCATGTGTGAGCTTTCTTCCAGAGGAGAAGAGCATGCCCAAGAGCACATTATAAAGGGATTTCAAGATGCCATATGTATATTCTTCCAAGCTTCTGTGATAACTATGAAAAATTTTATACACAAAACGTGATTTTATGATCACCCCAGTTATGTGACAATCCCAAACATCACCATGATAAAACATACTCTTCACGTTTCCCTTCTCCCTGGGTCCTTGCTTCCCTCACTCTCATACCAGAGTTGCTCTGGCCAACGATACTGTGCTGTGTGAGTCAAGTAAAGCTGAGAATCACCATATTGTTCTTGATTTGAAAACTTGAACAGATTTGCCTCTTGCTTTACAAATTCCACAGGTTGTGGTTGGTTGGGAAAGTGTCTGGCAGAGATTAAATTTGAAACATCAGATTGTCATTTTCATCATTGCTTTTCTAGCCTTAGACACATTAATTAGTGTGGTGACAGGCTGCATGTTGACAGGCTGCCAAAAATGGTCCGCAGTTTTGGTGGACAAAGAAGCATGAGAGACAGGAGGTGTTAGGTGTTTGAGAACAAAGTGTTCTTAATGATATGTTGGTCCTGAATTTCTCCACATATTCCTTTTGGGTAGAAGAATGCAGGGATTCAAATTTGTCCAAAAGACCAGAATGAGATAGTGTTATTTTCTTAAAAAGAAGAATCTAAGCATGACACCTGAGAAGTGGTTTATTCATTCTGACGCTTCAGCTTTTTGTACCTACTGTGGCTTTTGCTGAAGGTTTTCTCTGCCTTGCTCTTTTGTTTTCCACTTACTCAAATCCTGTCCAATTACTCAACTACTGTTGACTTCTCATTGCCTAGTATAAGTCTTATTATTCCAGTTTACCCTGATTATTTTCTTCTACTTCTTGCATATAGTATATACTATTTAATTTGTAGTAGTATAATCTTAATTGGGTTAAGTGTTTTAAGATCACCTTTTATAACTAAGAAGCATTGCCTTATACAAGTTTCATATCTTCCATAGTATCTGATAAAGTCCTATTGATCTCTAGACATTTAGTTTAATAAAATGAATTGTTAAAGATGAACAAGAATAGTATCTCTTACTTATAAATTTATTTTATATTTCAAAATCCTTCCACATATATTATTCTATGTGATCCTTAAATGAATCTTGTGAAGTCTGTAGACCAGATAATTTCATTTCCATATGAAAAATACACACAGAAACTAATAGCAATTAGATGAACTGACAGAAGTTCCAAAACTTGTATGTGGTAGAGCCAGGGCTAAATGATAGGTCTTCTGACACATAATATTCAGGGAGAAATATATCTAGCCCCAATATATGGAGTGGCTTATTGAACCAATGTTAAAATGATACCATTAAACTTGACTTTTGGACATTTAAAGAGACATTTCTTGACAATGAAAAATGGATGAGAAAGTTTTATGTAGATCTAAGAAGGAAATGCTTATAGAAGTTCTTGCTCAGTTCATCCAACTGGGAGAAACTTAAAAGCTAATTTGAACATAGTCCCAATTTGTCACATTATTATTTTTTCCCCAAGAAATTAAGAAGGAATTATATGTAATTGCCAGGTCAAAACAGCACCAGATGTGTGTGACCTAAAACAGCAAATTGTGACAAGGGCTTTCCAAGTATTACACTTAAGGACATATGTCTTATTAAATCTGTATTACCCAAGATGGATTAGACATACATGGCACACAGTAAAGCTATTTTAAAGAGGAGACAAATGGGAAACAGACATCTGTATTTTTATAGAGATCAGCTGGCATTTAAAACAGAAATCTATGTTAATTTTAATTGATTTTTAAAGTCATTTTAATATTTTGAGGTTATTTGAACTCCAAGTAGATTACAGAAGTTTTTCTGTATGAAATTCAATACAATTTTTGTCTATAGTAATCACCCAAGAAAATACGGACTAATTCTTTATCCAAAATTTTTTTTCAATTGAACCTTATTCTTTGAGCAAAGAAGATACCTTTTGTTGAATTTTGCCATATCTTTAGGCTGAAGAGTACAATAGCTTTAATCTCCCTCCTGGTAGTAAGTAGCAAAATTTCCTAATGTAGATTTCACGGTTTCCATTTACTGTAGTGTCACTCAAGCAAAGCAGGTAATTAGCAATTAGATTGGCAGCCAAGAGAGAAGGGACAGGAGTGGGTCCTGGAGAAATCACAGTGTACTCAGACTTCTAAATATTTTAGTTAGAGTTCTTTAATCATACAATATAGAACTAGAAAAATCACTGAATATCACTGAGTTCAAACTTCTCATTTTCAGATAAGGAAACAGAGAGGTTAAGAATCTTCCCTAAGGACAGCTCTTTGAATATTGTTATCTTACCTATGTCTCAACATTGTTTCTCAACCTCAACTATGAACTTAACTTGTTTCTAATCCAGCATTTCATCCCTGGCCCCCCAAAAAATGTTCCTCTAAAAAATGATCAGTGATAAAACTATGTTTGTAAATAGTATACACTTTACTCTTCTTAGATATTCACAATTCTCATTGGAATTTTGCTACAGACTCTCAGTCATTTCTCAGGTTTGCAAGTTTACATTTCTTTACATAATCATTTGGTGGATGTTGGTCTCCAATCAATGGGCTGAAAGCTATAAGAGGGCAAGGATTGTCTCTATTTTTATACACCATTGGATCCCCAGCATGTAATACATTGATATATTAACACATACCAAAACATACTTTTATGGTTTTATATATCGAAAGTTGTGAGAAGTTGTACGATAAGGAAAAGAATGAGTAACTTAGTTTAATTCAAAATTTCCCAAAGCTATTTGATCAAACACTCACTTGTTTAATTTAGCACTTAACAGTAACTTACTTTTACCACAAATGAACTCAACTCTTTGAGTTATATGGAAAACAGGGAATCATTTACATTTATAATGCATTTTTAATGTTCCTTTTTCTTTTTCCCTACTCTAATTCACACACCTTTCTTATACAGAAGTTTAAATATAAAGTAGAACCCCTTTTAAGACTGAGTCTGGGGAAAAACATTAACATCCAAAATCTTGACTGACTTGGTGTTAAAATTTTTTGTATACATTAGATGTAGTCACATAATTGGTAAATGCTAAATCTTACATTGTAAAATATTGGTCAATGTCATTTTGATTTTCAACTGGAATATTAAGTTTATATATCATTTTTCTTTTTGTGTTAGCTTTAATGAATAGATAGGCCTTTTTATTTTATGGTACCCTACATTAAATGTTATCATCCTTTTTTTCTGCCTAAATTCAAATTCTTGTCACCTAAAAAAAAAAAAAAAAAAAAGCCTATATACCAAAGCATATTCCCTTAACTTGGGATACATGAAAAGCAGACTTCAGTGCCTTTTTCAGAGAGTACAAATTCAGAGAAAAGAAATGAGAAATACAAGGGTGGTGAAGCAGGAAGACGACAGAACCAATAAGAGGATATCTAAATAAGCTGGCCAGATCTCCTGATCCAGGAGCTCTTGCCCTCAAAGAGCCCAATCAGCTGTATCTCAGGACCTTCCCTGTGAGTTGGGGAGGGAGCAGATAAATGATTTTCTAGTAACTTCCATTTCCCACTTCTGAATCGTGCATGCTTGGTTCTTTGGGGGCTCCTGCATCCACAGTACTAGGGAAGCCATGGGGGCAGTGAGAGAGAGAGGGATATCAGGTACCCGGCATAATGCTGTCAGCAGATCGTGCCTTTGCAAGGTTGGCTGAAGCCCACGGAGAGCTGGGCCCTGTGGTGGTTGCAGAACAAGGGACGGTGGTGGCTAAGAGAATGGAGAGGTATGTAACAGATGTCTGGTACATCTGCAACTAACAGTGCCATCAGAAGTTAAAGTGTAAAATTTCTCATCTAGTGTTCCTGGATTTTTTTTATGACTCATCTTTATTGCGAAGCTGGACATTTTGATGTAGACACTTTAGTAGGAATACATGAAACGTTTTGTCATGATATAAAACCTTTAACAAAACTTAAAAAGTGACATAAGCAATAGATCCTTGTGATTCCCTTCATTATTCCTGACTCTGTACTGTCATACGGCTCAGGAGTGGGGAGAGACTGAGTGATACAGTGCACGGAAGAGGGTCAAGGATGGTTTAGAGAAAGGTGGTAAAACCGAAGGAGGAGGGAAAGCTCACGGAGAAGAAGGAAGCCGTGATACTCAGAGAAGAAATAAGGATAGGGGGTCAGGTGGGAGTCGGGCACATTATTGCAGGCAACACCTGATTCATCTTTGTAAGTACTAAGACAATGAAAGTGTCGTTGGTGTCAAAATATGATCATTTCCCTTCGTGGCCAAAGACTGTGTTTGAACAGCTTTGTGTCCTTAGACAAGTCTTTTTACCTTCATTGGTCATTTCCTTATCTGAAGACTGAGGGATCTGGATCTCATCAGATAACTTCTAAGATCCTGTCCAACTATAGAATAACAGAGTTATAGCTAATGTTAATTGAGAGTTTCGGTTCAAGTACAAATTCATTTAGTGATATTTGTGGTTTAAACTCATTTAGTAATGCTTACAAGATAGGTGACATTTGGAGCCCAGCCGTGCTGTCCCTTTAACTGTTCCTTGAACTGGACCAGAAGCATTAACAGTCCGTAGCAGTGGGGAGCTTAACTCAGCTGCGGTCTGAGGAGCTGAGCCCCAGGGACCGCACTGTGTGTTATCTGCAGACCTGTGTTCCCATTTTTGTTTTGCTCCAGAAACCCATGGGAAAGGCCTTTGGCTCCAGTCCTTAAAGCTTTCTTTAAAAAGTCCTTGAAACAAAGATTTTTAACTTTTTTTTTCCTTCTTATTGTTTGGAAGAAGAAAAGTCAGAATGGAAAATAAAAAGAACTAAGAAAAGAGCAATCAAGTAGACCCTTCCTTAGGTGTTTGCTTTTGTCTTTTTCTCTATGGAGAAATTGGACACAGATGTGATGCTGTATGTTTCATGCATGTGTGTTTCACACCCTCACTCTACTTCCCATACAGTGTGAAACTGTATCTAACCTTCCAGCATTTTAGTTAGAATGAACTTTCCAAGTTAGAATTTCCTTTTAGGTTAGTTCATACTTACCTAAAACCTAAATCACATGAGAAGAAAAAAAAAAAAAAACTTAAGCAGAGCCAATGAAGTTATGGCAACGTCAAAGCATATACCAACATAGCAATTGTGAGAACAAAAGTTCGTAAGAAAACTGTTAAGTAATATGCCTATAAAATAGGGGTAATCCGATAAAAATGTCAGAATTAATCACAAGTATTGTTCTGCATATTGTTATCCTCTTAATATTTGATAGATTCTGTCTTGGATTCCCCCAATGGGTTGCATGGTTAAAACTGTTGTGTCCAAAAAGAAGATGATGTTCTCAGAGTAGCAAATGCTTTTAAATCCAATTAAACGACAGATACAACAGAGAGGAAGCCCCAGCTGCATGTACCAGTATGAAAGGAGCTTTGATTTCTTGTGTGGTATTAATAGCTCCTTAATTTTTCTTGGACTCTTTCCTAATCAGTGGCCAGACAGCTGGCCAGAGATCGGGGGCGGTCTGTGACCAGACAATTGTTTTTCTCTTATGTGGGAATCAGACCTGCAGCCTGGGCTGTGTTAACACTCTTCTCTAATGAAAGTAACCAGTGGAGCTAGATCCCAATAGGAAATTCCTGTGAGCTGTCTTGACCCTTTATTATTACAAAATGAAAATGTGTCCTTTAGTGGTCCTCCTCCACTCTTAAATAAAGAGAAATCCTTGGTTGATTTTTGTGTCTTTGTTCCAAACGAATAAACCAAGACATACTCGGTTTGTGTTTGGCAGTATTCTGTGGAAGCTATACTGCAAGTTTTTCGAGCATGGAAAAAAGTACATAATCCAATATTTTAGACCACAGCCTTGGAAACAGCTGGGATGCTAGTGCCGTTGCACTGAAAATCACCTTAATTTAATTCTTACTAAGGAAAAAGATATCCTCTTTTGGATTTCCCTTGGATGTGTGTTCTCAGAGTGCCTGATTTCATCCATGGCATTAATCCCTGTACATTGTATATGGCCACAAATATATATTCATAAACTTCTCTTTTCTCTCTAAATAGCTTCTTGGATCCAGGAAGCAACATTCTCAAACAATACCATTTTGTGCCCTCGCTGTTTGGAAATGGTGCATGTGAAGGAACTTTGAAAAGTATACAAGTGCCGTACGATCATATGGGGACATGATTATTACAGAGTTGTCTGTCCATATTTTTAGCTGAGAGAAGCCTTTGAAATCTCCACGTAGGAAGTTTGGGAAATGGATATAACATACAGGCAAAAAGTGTATCTCCTGTTGTATAAGGCAGTCATCGTTCTTTAAATTTCTTATGGAAGCCACTGCAGGATCATTTGGGGGTTCTTATTAAAATGTTGACTCCTGGGCTCTAGATCTTAGACCATCTGCATCAGGACCTCTCAGGCTTGAATATCTGTATTTTATACGACCCTGTGGTTCCTTGTGCAAATCAAAGCAGAGAAGCACTGCTCTAAGGGAGTGGTATGCTCTTGGTTCTCTTCTCAGTCACTCAAGGGCTAGAAATGTGACTCCAGTATTAGTCAAATCCCAGGACAGTTTGCTGGGCAGGACAATGGAGTTCTCTGTAGTGTTATAAGCTAGTTGGGGGAAAATATTTTTTTAAAATGTTTTCCCCTAATGGGAATGACAGGAGGGTGCTGACTGCTTGGCTCTCCAACATCTTGGCCATCCCTCCAACTCTCTTGTGCCTTCCACGATGGCAGGGACAATGGAAAGAGACTCAGGTTTGCAGTGAAAGCCCCAGCTCATAATGCTATTTGTGTCTCTTTGCCCCACATTGCCTTTGCTACCAGTATTTCTCTCTCTGGGATCAGAAGAAATTCAATGTAAGTGAATGTCAGAATTGGGGCCCAATGCCATAATCTAGGCTCGGAGTTTCCCTATTAGAAGGGATCATGAGTGTTTAGGGCGGTGGTTCTTATACATCAGAAATCAGCTGCACGGCTCATTCAAAACGTGGCTGGGCTCCACCTGCAAAGCTTCTGATTCAGTAGGTCCGGGATGGGCTCAAGAAATGTGTATTTCTAACAAGCTTCCAGGTGATGCTGCTGAGCCATAGACTGTACAATTAGAACCACTGGTTGAGAGTCAGCCTCCAATTGTCAGCACTGCTGAAATTGATATTCCAGGAAAAATATAAGAACTACAAAGTTCCCTCACTCACCCCATGAAATGTGCCACAAAACAAGCACAGCTATATAATGTAAGTTTATTTTTTGTTTTGTTTTTGGAATTCAAGCCCTAGAAGTTACTACCTAGTTGGTTGCCCTAGATTCTTTTTTTTTTTTTTTTTTTTTTTTTTTTTTACTATCTTTGGTCAGAGGCAACCATGCCAGGTTCTCCTCAGGGGACTCAGTGGATTTTCTTCAGTCAATCTGAATCACGCCAACCATGTGTTCTCAATTTATTCATTATATAAATCATCATCTTCAGAAGGTTGCATGTAGGAGAGCTGAAGTGAAACTAAAATAAAAGACACACACACACACACACACACACACACACACACACGTGTGTGTGTGCATGTGCACAAAACAGCCAGCGTCTTTTGTCGCTTTCTTTCCTGATCAGGGTCCTCAGAGACTGTTAGCTAAATTCTTCATTGTGTTTGTGTGGCAGTTAAATATTGAGCAAAAAAGAGGGATAGGGCCCTTAATATATTGAGTATGAGTCATAAACCTGGGTGGGAATGGAAATAGAACTCAATGGAATTACCCTGTACTCAAAGATTTAGCAGGAAATAAAAAGATTCATGTCTGGAACACTTTGGATCCAAGAACCAGGTTTGCTCAGAAGCAGAGGGAGTGTCCCAGTGAAGGGTGAAAAGCCTTCTGAATTTGTCATGTGAGCTGACAACTATTGCTGGGGCTTTGAACAAAAATCCTCCAAGTTGGTGAGGAATGAAATCAGCTTAAAATTCAGTTTTTGATCTCTTAGTTAGAATAGAAACTCTGGAGAAAAGTTAGAAAGTGAAGCAAAAAGAATAAGCAGTTTTAACCCTTCATATGATAGGAAAGAAACCAACCTCAGAAGCAGGCCAAGTTGAAGAAATTCAGCTAGACAGAAAGAAGTAGGGACATACTGGAGAAAGCAGTAAGGGAACAACAGACAACACAATCTCTTCCCCTGTGGAACTCTCTAGGTCAACATAAGGTGACTTCCCCTGGCCCAGGGGTGGCTGGGGCATTTTTTTTTTCTCTTCCCCAAGCATAGTGTAAAAGCTCTAGTAATTTTCCTCTAGTTCCTCTCCATGACCAACCATCCCTGGCCATGCTATTTTTACATCAAAATGATCAGACCTGAGAAAGGACTTCAAAGTGAGTGTATATAAAGCAACCCTCTTTGAGTTCTGGGCCAGTTGTAGTGGCCACACTTGGGCAAAAGCCCTCTTCTGTTCACTGCACACACACACACAAACTCACACAACCCCTCATATGGTTTAGACCTGCACACTGGCATTCCACATTGCAGTTCAGAACTTGGGCACAATTTCTCAACTAATTAGTTCCTTTGCTTTGTTTTATTTTCTAATTGTATGTTTTATTCCGAGGCCTTGCAGGGAGGGTGATTGATTAAGAACAAGTTTTGGGTGTTAGTATATCTTTTGGCATTGCATTTTAACATTCCTAAATTCTCTTTGCTTGGATTCTATAGGGTTAGAAAACTGGCATAGAAAGAATCAAAACTTGTCATTTGCTCAACTCAGAAAGCTTTGGTCTTAATATGATTCCATCACTCACCTGATTCCATCACTTACCTGCTAACGCCCAGCACTATTAGGAAAATAATAACATAGTTTTATTTAGGAAAAATGCCAGTCCATTCCTTCCATTAGGAAAAATGTCAGGCCATTTTCTTCCATCTATCACAACTCAAAGGTAAATTTCTCCCCATATATCAGCATATACAACTAAAGGATTCCAAGTTAAATTTGAATTTTGGAAAAATGACTAGTCATTTTTTAGTATAAGTAGGTCCCATGCAGTATTTGGAGTATACTAAAAGATTATCTATTATTTATCAGAAATTCAAATTTAACCAGGCATCCTTCTACCCAGCCATTCTAGTATTAGGTCTTCACAATCTACACCTGTGACTCTCAACGCTGACTCCCCATAAGATTCACCTGAGACACTTTTAAATAAAACTCCTGCCCAGGGCCCACCCCAGACAAATTAAATCAGAAACTTTACAGAAGGGGTGCAGGAAAAAACACTTGTTTCAGAGCTCTTTGGTAATTCCCTTGTGTGGCTAGAGTTGAGAACTACTGGTCTACAGACTTTTCAACCATTCTTTTCTCTTATTTGTTTCCAAATGTCTGTTCTGGCTATTGATTGTTTTATGTGTCTTCTAACTTTTCTACACCTTTGGTAACTTTTTGACTTCTTACCCTAAACAGTTAGAACCTGAATGGTTGGTGGAGATAAAGACCATATTCCTAATTATTAAAACAGCAAGAATGTGTGTGTGTATGTGTGTGTATGGTATGTGGCCTGAGTAGAATCTAGAGCAGGGAACAAGCCCATAGCATGTTTGATGAAGTTCCAAGGTAGTGTCTTTGAGCAACATGATAGTATACTTTGAACTGTACTAATAGCATTTACAGTTCAATGCCTACATTCATGTGACAAAATGCATATGAATATTTGAATATTTAGTAGAGAAGGACTATTAACAACTCCATTCTTTAAGACTGAGTTTAGAGTTCTGTTTGGAACTATTATAATATACTAATTGTAGTTGGGGTCTTCTTAGTTTATGAATCATCCCACCCAGTAATGAGAGATCATTTGTTTGAATGTCATACATGTATCATAGGAATTGTTAGGTTCAGTCCATACTTTCACATGACTGTTAATGCATAAGGATGTAGGAATATTATCTATCACAATAGGACTGTAGACAGGAACTTAATTTACATGGATGTGCCAATTTTTTCTAATTATGGCAGTTAGTCCCTAATAATCTTTAAAAATTCATAGTAGAATCTACAAATGTCAAACTCCCAATTTATCCCTCCCAATCCTCTTTCCCTCCTGGTGACCATAAGTTTGTTTTCCATGTCTGTGGGTCTGTCTCTGTTTTGTAAATAAATTCATTTGTGTCTCTTTTTTTGTAGGTACTAACTACCAGATAAAAAATAGATAAGCAGCAAAGTCCTACTGTATAGCACAGGAAACTATGTTCAATACATTGTAATAGCCTATAATGAAAAAGAATATGAAAAGGAATATATATAGATGTATAACTGAATCACTATACTATACACCAGAAATTAACACAACATTGTAAATCGACTATACTTTAATTTTAATTTTAAAAAAAATTTGTTTTAATTTTGTAAGAGTCCTCACTGTATTTCTCTTCCTAACCAACTGCCCTTGCACTTGTATGAGAAACTCCAAGATTGAGACTTAATGGTGCTTAAGTTAGAACCCTGCCTCTCTGCATAAAGGAGAAAAACTTTCCTTAGTTGTTAATACTCTTTGTACTCTAAGCCAAAGTAGACCCTGAAATTAGAGTAAGTTTTCCAAAATAGAAGGATCTAACAAATATGGAATGTTAGGCCCAATCAAAGCCAGACAAGACAAAAACTCCCTGATCTCACCTGAGTTGTGTGAAATGGCATTTGTGTATCACAGAAATTTATTTTGTTTCCTAAGTTTATTTATGTGATATTCAGTTTATTTAAGTGATTTATAAAATAATATAACACCTAGGCCTCTTTTTTTATATTGTTAGGTCACAACTTCAAATATCTTATTTTTCATCTCAGTTAAAAACTTTACTTTTGCCTATGGTTTAGATACTTTGTTCTACCTAATTTTTAAAATCTTCTTAATTTGATAGTGTTTTATGATGCATATAAACTAGAAAAAACCAAACATGCAATATTTCTTAATCGGACATGAGAAGGATGGGATGTTTTCAGACATAAAAACTTAATTCCTCAAAATTATGACACCCATCCTTCCAGCTCCTCTAAAAAGAGAACTGTCTTCTGGGGAAGATAGTTCATAGGAGGGAAACAGGATCTAACGGAAAATCTGTTTACAATGAAACATTTTGACAGCTCAAGTAAGTAAACAGGTTTCCCAGGTGCAAAGCAGTATCTTAAATGCCCCTCTGGCTAGAATAGTACACAGATTTATCCTTCAGGGAAAAAAAAAACCAGGTTAATGAAAGGAAAATAAACTAAAATAATTTTCTAAAGATATTAGCAATTTAGTTATTAAGACACATCTAAACAGAATGAACTAACTTTTTGCTTACTTTAACATGGAAAAATTTAGTGTCTGTTCCTTTTTAAGCCTTTTGGGGAAAAAAGAGATGTCCATTTAAACCATGGATTTCTTGCTAAGCATGCATATACTTGTCTATGTGCAGCCATGAATTAGGAAGGAGTGGCACAGAAAATATTCAGACCTGCCCATTCTCTAGGGTCTGATTATGCATGTTTTTAAAAATAATCTGTCAAACCATTTGCTTCTTCTACATCACTGAATTTTGCACACTGACCATGGCACTTACACTAAAGGTAAGAATCATTAAAGGGAAAAAAAAAAAAAGGTAAAATTCAACCATATACAGACAATTGAATTGATTGGCTAGAATTCTATTGCTTTTAGCCAAAGGCTGTCGTAGAGCTCATCTAGGAAAGGATTTGTTGCTAGTTGTGCAATAGACATGCAATAATTGTGTAATGAATGAAAGAACAGAGCAAAAAGATGTTAGGGATTCCCAAGGAATTGCGATTTTCTTTGTATTCTGATGTTTCTGTGTTTCATTAATGGGGGATTTGTGGAAATAATCCCTTTACTCAGGCATACCATGTTTGAGAGACATGCTTTTGTGTTTTTAAAATATATTGTGCATGACAAGAGTTATTCCTTCAACAAATGTTTATTAAATGTCTGTAATATATGCATTTAGATAGCATGTGGTAATCCCTTTGACAATTATGTCTTTCATTTGTGTGTGCACACACACATAGAGAGAAGGGTTTGTCCTATTTTATTTCACAATTAACCATGGATAATATTTAAAGAGCATAGTGAGCATATGTACATGGGAAGCAGGCACCGAGGAAAGCATTTTAAAAACATTGTTTCATCTAATCCTCCAGAAAATGCTATAAAAGTTTGTGTAATTAGCCTCTTTTGAAGATGAGAAAAGTGAAGCTTAGAGAGAGAAAGCAAGTTGCCCAAGGTTACCCAGTGCTGGCGCCGGGTTTTGTAAGCAGACATCCTGACTCCAGAGACCAGAGTCATTCACGAGATAGTACTGCACGAGACACCTTATTTAATAATGATACTGGCACAACAAATGTAGAGGCATTTGGGTCCTAATTATGACAGGTTTATGGAAAAGACTAGGGAATCATAAAAGAGGAAAGTGGGAGAGCACAAGAAACTCTGAGATGATTACATTGGTGCTTGATTTCTGCACAGCACCATCATAACTGCTACAGAAAACAACCTGCTAGTAGAGAGAGTACAGGATTTTGAAAGAGCAGATATTTGACCTGAATCATAAAGTACAAATAAGCATTTGTCCAGAAACAGACTCACAGACATAGAGAACAAACTTATGGTTTCCAGGGGGTAAAAGGGGTGGGAAGGGATAAATTGGGAGTTTGAAATTTGCATCTCGTGTAGAGTGATGGAAATGTTAGCTATCTTGATTGTGGTGGTGGTTTCATGGGTGTATACATCTATCAAAATTCATCAAATTGTTCATCTGAAATACGTGTGGTTTACTGTACAGGAACCATACCACAATAAAGGTGTTAAAAAAAAAATAAGAGTATGTCTTTGGACGGCAGCAGTTTCTACATTCTCATCAGAGCAAATTATGCTGCTAGAAATCACCTGGGTTGTTCCAACAATGCAAGTCTGACATCATGTCCAACATAAATGAGAGATGAGGAGGGAGGGAAAATCATGCAGGTACTACAAGGTATGTTGAAAATTCTGGGCTCCTCTAACTAAAGAATAAATGAGATGATAGATACCAAGAATGTGAGATATAAGGGCCCAGTAAATAGAGCTACTGTAATCATTGATGTTATGATGAATGCTGAGCACCTGGCAAAAACGGAAAGTTTTTTTTCTTTTTAAGGAAAGCAACAGCTAAAGTTAGGGGGGAATATCAACAGAAAATTTACAACAAAGAAGTATCCAAACAGAAATAGATGTGTGTAGTTTTTAAAGTTCAGCCAACACTTGTATGCTGAACACTTACTCTGTGTTGTGCATTGTTCTAAGTGCTTTACATAGATTAGCTCTTTCAGTGTTATCAAGAACTTGACGAACAAGATTGCTATTATTATTTGCATTTTACAGTTGGCGAAAATGAGGCAGAGAATTCACACAGCAAAAAAGTGATCAAATCTGTATTTGATCTCAGGTAGTCAGTCACTCCAGCCCCTTCACGTTCAACAACTACCGGTTGCTGCCTTTCAAGCATCTCTATCTCTTTGGGGACATGAAAATATTTAGTGATCCAGTGAAAAGAGCTTAAGTTGTAGACATCACTCCTTGAAGGTGTCTTCTACCTGAAAAGAATGCCCCAAAGTTTAGAATCCTAGCAAAGTTCTTACTGGCTTTTTCAACTGTTGCTAGATATTCCCTTGACCTCTCTGCCTTCCCCACTGTGAAATTAGTATTTTAGCCAAAGGAGTAAGACATATTCTGTAAGAGAGCATTTCCACATTACTATCTGTTTTTTTTTATCTTCTAAGATGTGTATTTAAATAAAAACCAAGTGAAATGGTGTTCTACACTGAAAATTGACACATTGTAAACTATCACTCAATAAAACAAAATTAAAAAAAAAAGGAAAGAAAACCAAGTGAAGAGGGAAATAGGCCGAACTTTGAAATTATATTTACTTTTGACTTATAAGTTAAAAGAATCCTCTGGGGTCTCAGGAACATTCACAGTAAACCATTCCGACCCTGGCCTTATGGTAAAGTATCTAAACCCTTTTGACAGTTGAGCCTCAAATATCTGTCATCAGATTCCCTCTAGATACTTTCAGCTGCTTATTTGATTGCCCAGCTGACCCGAAGTTCAACATTTTAAATCTCTTAAGTCTGTTTTTCTCCTAAGGGCATAGAGTAGGACGGCTTTAATTTATTCCTTTTCCTGCTACCGTGTCTTCATAATATGTGCTCCTAGCTGCACACGATCATTTTATCTTCTCATTGAAAGTCAAGGAGGCTGCGAAGCCATTTAGCTTACCAGGAGCAGGTGGTACCAGGTGTTGGAATACATGACTCCATTACTTGGGGAGAAAATACAAATCACCCAGGAAGTGTTCTTGGGTGCACAAAGCAGCTGGGCTAATAAGGGATCGAGGTCTCAATAAGGGTAGCAATTTTTGTTTTCAGAATGAATAATCTTTCTCACACACATAGATTTCTCAAAGCATTTGTTTATGTTTTTCTTCGTAAAAAATGTCACAAAGAGACTGGGGTCCTATCACTTGCTAAATGTTAAACGTAACAGTTTTTTAAAAAACGGTCTTTGACTTAAGTTTCATATTCCTGGACCCAGATGATATAAGCTTCAAACACCATGAAGCTCACTCTCTGAAGTCCACACTTATATTCCTGATACATTTCCAGGAAAGGCAGTAGCTCCTAATTATATGAAGTAAGTAGTCACATAGGGTCTGGCATGTAGATGGCACCAAATCAACGGACAATATTACTTTTAATAATAAGCTACTAAGGAAGCACCTGCTATGAACCAGGTAATGCACACAAGTGTGTTTTCTATAAACTTCCTGACACACGTTTTATACCCCTGTTTATTGATGAGTAGACTGAGTTTCAGAGAAATTAATGGACAGCCAGTTAAGTCTAAGACAGGTCATTCTGCTTCCTGTGGTCTTGGTGACATGTTGGTTGCAGGATATGGCAGAAATTCCTCTAAGATACACAGTGATACATAGCATTCAGTAGTCAGCCTGTTCAGATGGAAAGGGAGCTTTTTTTTTTTAATTGAAGTACAGTCAGTTACAATGTGTCAATTTCTGGTGCACAGTACAATGTCCCAGTCATGCATATACATACATATAATTGTTTTCATATTCTTTTTCATTAAATGCTATTACAGATATTGAATAAAGTTCCCTGTACTATTAGGAAGAAGAAACTTGGGTTTTTTAATCTATTTTTATATATAGTGGCTAACATTTGCTAATCTCATTCTCCCAAATTTATCCCTTCCCACTCCCTTTCTCCCAGTAACCGTAAGATTGTTTACTATGTCTGCAAATCTGTTTCTGTTTTGTAGATGTGTTCATTAGTGCCCTTTTTTTTTTTTCTTGTTTTGAAGAGTCCGCATACGAGTGATATCATATGGTATTTTTCTTACTCTTTCTGGCTTACTTCACTTAGAATAACAATATCTAGGTCCATCCATGTTGCTGCAAATGGCATTATTTTAATCTTTTTATGGCTGAGTAATACTCCTTTGTATAAATATAGCATGGCTTCTTTATCTAGTCATCTGTCAATGGACATTTATGTTGCTTCCATGTATTGGTTATTGTATGTAGTTCTGCTTGTGAACATTGGGGTGCATATATCTTTTCAAATTAGAATTTCCTCAGGATATATGCCCAGGAGTGGGATTGGTGGATCATATGGTAAGTCTATTTTTAGTTTTTTGTGGAATCCTCATACTGTTTTCCATAATGGCTGCATCAAACTACATTCCCACTAGCAGTGTAGGAAGAAAATAGGCAGCATTTTTTTTTCCTTCAGTGGAAGAGTTATAGACCCTTAAGTCCCACTTTGGAGGATAAGTCTGCTTTCCTTCTCACATCACAGAAAACTCCCCTCATAAATGTTCACCATGATATCTGGGGGTGATCCCTAGCCAGCAAAGTGAAATTTAAAAGAAAACAAACATGGGGGAGAGGAGATTGTTTATGATCACCTAGCATATATGAAGCACTGTGCTAAATTCAGGGATAAAGTGAGCCATCAAGGACAAAGTACTCTTCTCTGCCTGAATCTAGCATTAAAAGAGATAGGTGACATGTCAGTTATCTATAAAGGCATGATTGAGGGTAAGCAATATAATAGGGGACAAGTAAAGTCCTGTAGGAAGTCCAAAGACAGAGAAAACACTTGATTCTGTTGAATGGGGTCAGGGAAGACTTGAAAAGGAAATGATATTTGAGTTGAAATTTTAAGGATAAATAGAAACTTTATAGGTTAAGGAAGGTGAAGAAAAGGTTCATGTCTTATACATTCAAAACATAATCAGGCACAAGAGATACAATGATGAATAAAGACATGGTCTTGTCTTGGTGGGAGAGATTTAGATGATATGGTGCCTCTCGTTGTCCAGTGGGAGATGGGATATTTTGATAGTCTGGTGTATACCAAAATGGTGAAATGGAAGTCTTTCTAAGTCAGTTTCCTCTAAGGCCCAAAGGCTAAGACATAGTGCCTCCACATTTTAAAGTGAGGTAGTGGACCATCCATGCAGGAAATGATCTAAAAGTCTGTCAGCAAAAATGATCAACTATTTTCCAGACCTTGAACTTTGCATCTCTAGGGATAGAGGTGAAGAAAGAAGCTTTCATTTGAATGACGTTTGGAGGTCTGATTATTGGTGTAGTTGGACCTTTTCAATCCTAAAGTGAAGCACTCTCTAAGACACAAATTGTCAGGAAGAGAAATAGTTCACAGAGATGTAATCAAAAACAGAATTTAGAACATATGGTTTCTAGTCATGTTTATAAACCATAGATATATGTAAAATGCCCTTGGAAGCTGTAACAAATGCCCTCCAGTGAACGAACTGCAGTTTTTTTCATTAATTTTTTTCCTAAATATACTTCCCAGTAACTGAATTTTGATCCATAATATGGAGCAGTGAGTTTGAGTTCTCTTCTGACAGAGAGCAGATGTGCTGTTCTCACTGTGGTGTCATGAGGTGGCGTGGTGGTTTAGGGTTCAGTCTTCCCAGCCATTAACGTACACTGGAATCATCTGGGGACCTTGCTACCTTGCAGATTCTGATTCTGGGTCTGAGGTGGAGCCTGAGAATCTGCGTTTCTACCATGCTCCCAGGTAAAGTCAAAGCTGAAAGGTTTAGAGTGCAGATTTGGGGACCTAGACAGCTGGAGCTGGATCAAAATTCTAGCCTGCCATTTATTTCTATGTCCTTGGACAAGGTCCTTAACCTCTGTGTGCCTCCGTTTCCTGTTCTGTAAAGTGGGGTTATGGCAGTAGTATATACATTATAGGTGTATTGTGTAGATTAGGGTGGTTAGGAAATTGTACATTTCAACACTGCTATGATGTATATACTACAACTGTAAAGTAATTCAAAAAGAGAGCTCTGTGTGTTTACTATTAGTTATGGCTAAAACTGACTCCTCAGTGAGGAAGTTTAATTACGTTCTTCTTTTAATTTTATTTTTATTTGTTTGTTGAGATATTTAATATATTCACACACTTCAAGATTCTAAATGCCCTAAAATGAAGTTCTCTTGCCATTCTTATTTTATCTCCCAGTTCTCCTCCAAACAATTAACAAACATTACCAATTTAAAATGATTTTTAGAAATGGCCTCAGCTAATGGCATTTGAGTTTTTCCCTCATTCACCAGAATCCTTATTGTATAGAGTTCCAGAATTCTACACAATAAGAACTTATAGAACTATGAGAACCTAACCTCCCTACCCACTAACTTCATTCCATTAAAATAATAATAATAATAATAATAAGCTGATTTTGGTCTCTCTGTCTATCTGAGGAAAAAAAATCTGAGTACACAGGACAGCAACCAAAGCTGGGGTTTTTTCATTTTCAAAAGGGAACCAAGGCTATTAAAGCCCCTCTAAGGACAATTTAATCTACTTGCAGGACTGAAGCCATGATGTTGATTCCAAACTTGTATAGAATTCTCCCTGACCCTGAACCAAAAGAACCTGCCCCAGTCCATTGGCTCTCATCTTCCACCCAGTAGAAGCAGCATGCCTTTCATCATGGAGTTCCTTTGACCATGGTTCAACTCCATTTTCCCTAGGATGGTCCACAATGATTCTTACTCTACTCCCAGGTTTATTAATGGGCTCCAGTCCAAAGCAGAAGGCTTGATGCTGGAAGCCAGTAGGCTTCCCTGCTCCTAAAAAATGACTGGGCATTCCCTACCTGGAGATGGCTTAAGTGATTGGGCAATTCAGGACTCACAACTAGAATCAGGGCTTTTTACAAATGTCAATAACACACACACATGCACTCTCTCTCTCCTTTGGCTGTATTGTTCTATTTCTGAATGACTGAGAAGCTTCCTCTGAAATATGTTAGGTTGAGATCATGAAGCTAAAAATTCAATGTCTTGGGTAAATGAGCCTTTTTAATACGTCTGAAAGAGATTTGCATTCTGAAAATTCATTTCCTTCTGTTCAAGTTTGCAGACTTCTTGTTGTTGTAACTCTAACAACAAGACATCTGGGCTGAGAAATGGGTGAGTAGGCCACACCTTTTTCTGTCAGCCTTGGGAAAACCTCCAAATTCCTCAGCTTTTATGACAGGAATCTGTTTCCTCTACCTGGGATTCAGGTCCCTACTAAATTGGATGTGATTTGCCTTAACATGTTCATAACCTGCTGTCAAAGTGCATGCTACCTGCTTGGATGTCTGGTTACCTTTTGAAGATCTTTTAATGTTTATTTGTTCTGTTAAGCTAGTTATTTCTGGGGAGGTAAATACCCAGATTGGCAATGGTTCTAGTAGAACGTGTCCAGTAGCTGGTGAGAAGTAAAAGAATTGCTTTTTTCTAGGGATGAAATTTAGTGCAAGAGTTGAATCTGGAGGTAACTTTATACTGATTTCCAACATGGATGCCAACACCATTGATTAAATCATAGTTCACCCTGCTGCCTTAGGTTGGCTATCTTGAGCTTGGTTACATAAATAAATTAAATAAATAAATAAATAAATAAATAAATAAATAAATAAATAAATAATCCTTTTCATCAAAATTTACCCTTAACATAGACTTTCTAGAACCATTTTCTACTCCTAGCTCCCTTCTGACATTAAGGATATGAATGAAAATGAGCTGAAGGAAAAAGCTTTCGAATCTTATTAAGGGCCTTTGGACATTTTATCACCTTCATGCTATATATAAGTTGACTTTATTCAAGAAATTCTGGGCAAACTTTTGTTTTTATGCAAAAAGTGCATGTTTTTATGTAATGTGTTGCTTATTTTTATTTTTAAAGGCTTTGTGATGATACACATTTAAAAACGAAAATAAGCCTAGTAAAATGTGCTCATTTGAGGTTTTTATTTGTTTGTTTATTTTAGCCACAAATGTATTATAATGTAGAACTCTAGTATGTAACTTCCTGGTAGAAGGGTGGTTGGGAGAAGCTGGGCCCTCATTCAGTGTGCTCTTCTTCATCTACCACCCTGGGGCAACCTCTAAGGCAGAATTGCACAGAATTCTCTGCACTCTCCCCCAAAGACTCTGTGGAACACAGATTGAAAACCATTGCCCCAAACAAGTATAATATGATTCAGTTCACCAAAATCATTTCTGCATAGGGTTACAGGAATACTTCCCTTGGGGAATTTAGACAAATCTGTATTGTTACATGTGAGTTGCAATAACTCAATGAGCAAAGAGTGGTTCCATAGTATGCCATTTTTAAAGTCTGTCAGTTTTTGTATTTGGCATATTGCAGGCTAATGAAAATTGCTGATACGGTGGGAGAAATAATCAATGAGGAATGTTTATTACAATGACACAACGTAAGGAACACATTAAGGCAAACTATTGCTCCCATTTCAGTTCTTTCAAAATGCATTGCTTTATTGTGCATTCATTCTTGTTTCTACAGAAACTGATTTGTAGTTGCAAAACAATAAATATTTATCTCATATGGATTTTTAAAGGTGACTGATTTATAAAAATCAATAACTGTCTTTTGTCAGCTCATGGACTGACATGATTGCCTTCATTTTCAAACATAAAACAACTGCATTAAAATAACATTAAGTGAGAAACATTGGCTGACAACAGGAAGAGAAATTCTTAAATGAAAACTGCTCCAGCCAGTTTTAATCAGTTCCTATCATGCTTTTTATTATAGTGCAAATGGGCTCTATTAAAAGGAAAGCCAATTCCAGATGCTGATGCAAATAATTATAGCTGCCTTTAGCCTCTAGTTAGTGTCATTAACTAATGGTTTCAAAATATGTGATTTATTTCAGAAAGAACATTTTCCTTTAACAATGAGACAGAAAATTGGGCTTTGTCTATCTAATGTCAAATATGCAGATAAAAACTGAAAAAATAATGTCTCTTTTTTGGCTATTTAAAACAATTGGAACAATTGATGAAATTACTTCATATGGATAAACTTCAAGTTCATTAGTTCAGCAATTCCCAAATTAGTTTTGGTTCTATGTTCTGTTGAGTGTGAGAAATTCTGTATACTTTATTTACCCTGCCCAGTCCACCATTTGAGATTATAATGTATATTCGCACAATAATGGCCCTGGAAAATTTTGCAGTAAAGATTTCTGTCTGTCTTGTTTATCTTCTGTCTTTCCCAAATTAGTTTGAAAGTGGAAAAAAAATTAATATATATAGGTTAATATTCTGCATTACTGCCTTCCATGGAATTCCCTTCTGAGAAATTCTGAGTGAAGGGTCTATTTTTTAACAAACAGCAATATGTTAAATCAAACATCCAGACGCTCGGTCAAAAAATTGCAATTAGGCAATCAGAAGTTTTAACTAAGTTTTAAAAACAATAATTTTTTAAGTCTCTAAAAGAATGCTGATCATTGAAATATGCCTCTTGAAATACTTGATTTTTCACTCTTCAAAGTTCTAATGATATGCAAATTGACTTGTGCTGAATGTTGTATTTCTTAGCATTGATCCATTCATTTAATTCCATTAGCTTATGTGTAGTTCTATTACTGTATATGGCCCAGGAATTGTACTTTTTTTTTTCTTTTTGCTCATGTCTCCCAGTGAAGGTATGGAAGTCTGCTGCTCAGTTGTTCCTTCAAGAAAAGCTTATTCAGCTGTAAGTAAGGTAGTGAGCTGACAGCCTCCAGCTGTTACACCTTCAGGAGGTGCTTGAGCTTTCAAGTCAAGGCCATGCCTGTCCTGGGCAGCACCTAGTGATCCAGGTCTGCTGGGATACTGGTGTCTGGCCGTTTCTGCCAATGCAGGACTCCTCTAACAAGCAATGTTTTTCCTGGAGCTCCCCAATGTGTTGACCAAGATTTTGTCATCTCTGAGTTGTGACTTGAAAGCTCTTCCTGCCCAGTCCTCTTTCTCCTCCTGCTTTATCACCCACAACCCTTACTTTTAATAACTCTTTTCTGGTCCTAACTCTGCCTTGGTATCTGCTTCCAAAAGGGCCCTACTGGCATTCCATTGATCTTCAAAATACTTTAGAGACAGGGTCATGTCTTTACATTGCATTTTAAATATCTCTCACACAAAGGTTAAATAATAAGCACTCAATCAGGTGAATTTTCAGTATAATTTAGGTCAGAAAGGATGCATAAATATACATACAGATTCTGAGGGAGATGCCATAGTTGAATCATTTTTGTTACCTAGGTTGTGTATGTATGAGTGCATGAATAAAAACTGTGTAGAAGTTAGTAGAATGTTTATGTAAAAGAGTCAACTTTATTGTGGTTCAAGGTAACCTTTACCCCTATTTCTGGATGACTTCAACAAAGAAGACTTTGTCCCAACACCATCTATGAAGTCAGGTCTTTAGAATATTATATCCCATCTGCACAACTGGAATGCATTTAGAAATCATTTTAATTCAGGAGACAGATTTTTGAAAAAGATATCCTAGGAAGATTAATTTAACATTTGTGTGCATAACAGATGAAAGGGAGAAGACTAAAAAGCAAAATCATTCTAGGAGACATTTACAGCAACCATTAGTTTGGATTATCATCATCAAACAGATACTGGCTGATGCCTACAACATGCCAGGCATTTTACATACATTTACATGTTTAAGACTCACAAAATGCCTAAAGTATAGGTATTAAAATTGAGAGAAGAGAGGCTCAGAAAGAACTTGTTCAACTTTCTCAAACTGCCACCTGTGTGGGAATAGGGATTCCTTTAAGACTAGCATTGTTTTCAATAACTTTGTCTAAATCAAAAAAAAAAACACAAAAGTTGTGTGTGTATGGTGGTGGGTGATCATTTCTGTGGGGCTTGGACTCCAGAAAAGATACATAAAGAAAGATAAGGCGTGATCTGACTGGTAATGTGAGTACAGGTGAGCAAGAGGTGATTGCCAGTAAGTCTGGGAATCTAGAAAAATGAGAGTTCATACAGGAAACTAAATCATGGTACTTGGAGAAGGCACCAGATGGGTAAAAAAAGGCCATAAAAAATAAACTGAGATCAGAGAAACCCAAAGCAAGAAGATAATAAGGAATTAAGTACAGAGATCAAGTACAGTATAAGAGCAGTCTTCTCAAACAGGGGTGGGCAATGGTGACCACAGGACAAAGCTGGCCTGCTCTCTGTTTTGGCAAATAAAATTTGATTGGAACACAGTCCCACTTACTCATTTACTTATTGTCTATGGCCTGCTTTCACATTATAAGAGTAGAGTTGAGTAGTTAGTTGTAACAAAGACTATATGACCCAGAAAGCCTGAAATATTTACTCTAAGACCTTTTACAGAAAAACTTTGTTGCCACCTATTCTAGAAGGCTTTTATAGTTGGGCTTGTGATCATAGATCTAAAGCAGGGATTGGCTAAATATTTTCTATAAAGGGCCATATAATAAACAGTTTCAACTACAAATGATCTCTGCTGCGTAATCTTTTTTATTTGGCTCCAGTAATTTTAAAATGTAGAATTATTCTTAGCTCCTAGACAGCTAAAGGCCAGATTTGTCCTGTAAGCCATAGCTTGCTGGTTCTCAATCTAAAAGAAGCTCTCTACCCTCTGCCCTTTTATCATTTTTCATATTAAACACAAGCGAAAAATAGATGAATGTTTTCAGTTAGGAGCTGAATTCAGCAGGTGCTTATAGTTTCAGATTACAGCTGAGGCAAGAGACTAAACTATTTGGGGAAAAATAATTGCCATTACAAAGGAAATTCTGCTTTTATTTTACTGGTCACATGAATTTATAAACTGGCTTTCCTCTTAATTGGGTTGATTTGACTGTGCTTAGACAGTCAAATCAAGTTCCTCAAGTTATACTGACTTGAGGAAGCAGGTATAAGAATTGAGATTTGTATCACCACTCCATAATGTGTATCCATTCAGATTATTCGACCCTGTTTCATCTTTGAGACTCTGGTATTGAGCAGTATGGGCTTGGTTTGGAGAATGCAGAATCCTCAAAGTGGGATGTGACTCTGCATCTTCGGAGTAATGAAGGTCATCCTGGCTTTTGACTCACAGCCTATCCTTTAATCTCCTTGCCAGTGTCAGGCACAGTGAAGGATCTTACCCTGATACCTATTCATGTCCTGCTCCTTGAAACTACTGGAGACACTTATTCTATCAAACAATCACCTTTTCTGGATCAAAGCCCAGTTATGTAATAGTTAGGGAGGCAGAAAAGCAAGAGAAGTCTTACTCTTCTATCAATTACTGGTCCCTCTGTTCCTCTTTATGATTCCAATATGATAAGCCACCTCTTTGTTGTATATCCAGATTTAGAAATGGTAATTCACTCTATGATAATGGTATAAATAGCTCAAAGTTACTGAATGCTGTGTGCCAGCTCTCTTGCTCATTATCTCATTGACTCAACAGAGACCTTGCATTAAATGATCACTGTTCTTATTCCCACTTTACATCTGAGTAAACTAAAGTTTAGAGAGATAAAGCAACTAATTCGACATCTAGCACGTAACAGTGCTTGGAATTGGGGCCAAGTCTGTATGACCCCAGAGGCAATTTTATACTGCATTTGTAATGAAGTATAATCATCCCTTTGTCACTTTGTTTGATTCCTTTCTTGAAGGGGTTTTATGACATTTTATGATGATTTTTAAATATCATGAAAAAGAAAAGATATTAAGAATTAGGCCCAAAATATCTGGAATGTTTTAATGATTTTTCAGTTTTGAAAACATATATTCATGTATTATCTTCCCTCTATTACATTATTGAGAATCTCTGGATGTTAACTGGTTAATTACATTTAAAAAATTAGAGAAATGTTCAAAGTATGTAATATAGAAATGAGTTACTGCTGGATTAAAATACACTTTATTATGTCAGTAATAATGTTTCTCAGATCCTTTAATTCTAAAAATACTGGATGTTTTCATGCAGTATTTCTACCTTGTTATATATATTATCTTCACAAAAGATAACAAAAATGTCAGATACCAAGTTATTTGGGAAGAATTCAGACTAATACCCAGAAAATGAAAAATAGTCTGAATTAAATGTGAATTAAAATCAATAAGAACAAATGCATGGTAGTATACTCAGAACTGATTAATTCTCCCCACAAATATAAAATAAGGATGCACTTTAAATAACAATTTAGGGAAAGAGACTTAAGAGGGACAGAGAACCATGTACTAAATCTTAGTGTATTGAATCTCATCATGTAGACTCTTCCAATGAGAATGTATTAATAAATGCAGAAATATTTTCCTATTAAGTTTTGGAAACTCCACAGGAAAAAATTTGGTAATAAGTTGGTATCCATGAATATAAAACATAAATATAGCCTTACAGTATATAAGACATTTTGCTTCATGATTAACATACATTGTCTCATTTGTTCATCACAAAACCCTACATCATCTTCATACTTGGAGAAGAGTAAAGCTTAGAGAAATACATGGATATTTTGGCAAAAATATGATTATCTAAAGGAATGCATTGAAATTGTGATGGTCTAGTCTTCTTTAGTGATGCTTTAAGCATACTTTTTTTTTTTCAATTCAACAAGCATTTATTGAGCAGTTCTATAACCCAGCATGGTGTTAGCTGCTATAAGCAGATACAAAAGGAGAAGACACCATGATTTGCCTTAAAGAAATTTATTGTGTAATTTGGGAGATAAATAATTTATATATGAAACAGCTGGAGAACAGAATATGACAATACCTAATTAAGTGTGAGTTTGTGCAACAAAATACAAGCACAGTTATTTGACAAGTGAAAAGACATATCTGTACAATGTTAAAATTCTGTGTAGTGACATAAAGCTGGGATAGTTGAGATTTTTGATTATTTAAAGTGAAAAACATAGTAATTTAAAAGATGTTTATTTAAAATATCCTTTAGCTCAATCTAAACACCAGTTACATACCTGATCACTTAGTCCATGAGACACTAAATGAATTCAGGAAAACTTTGCTCCCTTTTAGACTTAGTCCATTGAGTACAAACTTTATTATGTTTTATCCACTATTCTTTCTTTGTCTCTAATATCCTAAAGATTAATTCACTTTGTTTTGCAGTAAGTCTTCTGTGTATTCTAAATACAGTTTATTTTTTCAGTGTCCAGGTATTCTGAGTTGTATTTTTTAGAAAGTAGGCCTCAAAGAGCACAGTCATCTGCTTAGTTTTGTGTAAGGAGGCCATGTGGCATAGAAACCCCACTACATTCTGTGTGTGTTGTTTTTTCTCCATTGCTTGCTAGGTGGTAATGGTCTAGAAGATTCCTTTTTTGTTGTTGTTAAGTGTGGTAAGAACAGTTAAGTGAGAGGTACTCTTTTAACACTTTTTAAGTGTATCATACAGTGTTGTTAACTACAGGTACAATGTTGAATAGTAGATCACTAGAACTTAATCATCTAGCATAACTAAAGCATTAAAAGCATACATTTTTTAAAGTTAAAAAGGACTATGTTAAAAGATAAATTGAGGCATGTTAAAAGATAAATTGTGGCATATTAAAAAATTTAAGAGTTTGAGCAAAAGTCGATTCAAAGCAAGCAGCACCAAACCTGAAGTATTAGAAGGGCTTACTGACAGGATCTAGGAGCAAGACTTTAAAAAGAAAAAAAAAAATTCATACAATTTGTAAAGGTCACACTCTATTTATAGTTATTACAAAATATTGGCTATGTTTCCCATATTGTAAAATACATCCTTAAGCTTATCTTACACCCAATAATTTGTATCTCCTACTCCCCTACTTCTATATTGCTCCTCCCCACTCTCCCCACTGGTAACCAACTACTAGTTTGTTCCCTTCATCTGTGAGTCTGCTTATTTTTTTGTTATATTTACTGGTTTCTTGTATTTTTTAGATTCCACATGTAAGGGATATTATATAGTATTTGTCTTTCTCTGACTTTTTTCACATAGCAAAATGCCCTCCAAGTCCACCCATGTTGCTGCAAATGTCACAATTTCATTCTTTTTTATGGCTGAGCAGTATTCCATTGTGCATATATACCACATCTTCTTTATCCAGTCATCTGTTGATGGACACAGGTTGCTTCCATATCTTGGCAACTATAAATAATGCTACTATGAACATCAGGGTGCACATATGTTTTCCAGTTAGTGTTTTGGGGTTTTGAGGGGGATATATACCCAAGAGTGGAATTGCTGGGTGGTATGATAGTTCTATATTTAGTTTTTTGAAAAACTTCCAAACTGTTTTCCACAGTGGCTGCACCAATTTACATTCCCACCAATAGCACACAACGGTTCCTTTTTTCCCACATCTTTATCAACATTTGTTATTTGTGGTCTTATTGATGATGGCCATTCTGACAGATGTGAGGTGATGTCTCATTGTGGTTTTAATTTGCATTTTCCTAATGATTAACGATGCTGAGCGTCTTTTCACATGCCTGTTGGCCATCTGCACCTCCTCTTTGGAAAAATGTCTATTCATTCCTTCTGCCCATTTTGTTTTGTTTGATGTTGAGTTGTATGAGCTGTTTATATATGTTGGATATTAATCCCTTATCAGTCATATCATTTGCAAATATTTTCTCCCATTCAGTAGGCTAGCTTTTCATTTTGTCAGTGGTTTCCTTTGCTGTACAAAAGCTTTTATGTTTAATTAGGTCCCATTTGTTTATTTTTGCTTTTAGTTTAGGGGCAAGACTTTTATAGAGAAGAAGTGGAAGCAAAGCAAGGGAATTATTTGATCGGCAATAGCTTTAGAAATTGCCTTATTTGGGAAAGCCCAGTTGGCTGTTTGTGGTTGGTTGTCCTCAGGCTTAAGTTTTAGTTTGCTGATATAGGCTACTAAGGTATTAGAACCACCCCAGGCTAATGACCTCTTTGTTTAATTAATTTAACAACTGTTACATAAATATAGAATGAACACATCAAAGATTTATTAAATCATTAAGGAGAGAACCAATAAGATGGTAAAGCATTTTAAAAAACTAGATATTTATAAGCTGTTCTTAAAAGGACTTTAAAAACAAGACTTCTAGAGTAGATACAAAATAATCGATAATATCCTATAGAGCAAGAAAAACAGTTTTTTTTTTTTAAGTGTAACCTTTGGAATTATCTTTTCTACCAGACAATTTATTTGCATCTCTACCAGACAAGGCTACAAATCAACATGTAACCTTACCAAGTCTGAGCCCTTAATTAATTATAAATAACAAAGTCAAGCAAAGATATATCCTCTAGGCACTTAAATAATCTTGAGGTGGACAGAGTGACCACCTGTTCTGGTTTTCAAAGAACTGAGGGGTTTCCCAAACATGGGACTTTCAGAGTTCAAACCAGGAAAGTCCTGGGCAACCCAGGATATTTGGTCTTACTAAAAATGCACCAGTGTGACATGGAAAGGACATGCTGCATCCTCTTGACCTTGTGTCAAGAGAATTTTTCTTAATGTGAGGTTGCAATAATGATTCTGTCTTCTTAGTGACTTCAAACCTGGAAAAAGCTTAAAATAGATAGACATTGGAAAGTTACCTTAATTTGCATTACACTCACAAAAAATAAAACCTGATTTTTAGTTATTTATTAAAATGCTGCTGCTCAGGACAGCAAAATGTGTAAGAAGCACCATCATAGGTTTCTACTGTAGTATGTCAGTGTGGTCTGAATTTGGTCACCAGTAAAGTTCAGCGTACAACATCTCTTCTCACACTTTGTGTTTGTGTTCATCTACAATGCAAATTTTTTGTGTTGTACAGTAATCATCTGTGATTTGGTTACTTTCCTGAGTTCATTGTGTGAAACTGACCCAAGCTAAACTTTGAGACTTTCCAGGGTCTTTTTTTCCTTTTTTTTTTTTTTTTAAAGAGTAAAGAAGGAAAGTCTAAGAGAGATTCTTTAAAGCCATCAAATTCTAGAATATTGCATATCCACAGTCACCAGAATCTACCTCCTCGATGTATTTTCTCCTTTCCACCAGCACATTCAAACATGCTTGGTATTGGGCTTCTCAGGTTGTCATCCTGGAGACTGCAGGCTTCCTAGAGAAGTCCTGAGCAGTAGATAAGGAATGGTAAAGATACCTTCGTCCAGTCTGCCACTTTTTTTTCCTTCTCTAACTGGCCCCCAGTTGTGTCAAGTCTACCTCAGAGATGGTTTCTGAATGATGGTGAGCTATCTAGAAATAGAGGCCAGAAGAATGCCTCTAAAGCATCAGTAAGTTTCTCAGAAATGGTGCTACCCATCTTCAGCTTGTGAAAAAGGTCTTAAAGTTTTTCCTAGACAGGGTGGTTATTGCCTGGAAATTTTTTCAAATCAGAAATAATCAATAGCTGAAAAGAACCTAAAATTATACTAAAATCCCCTCCATTGGTAATATAATTAGGATATATATTTTGTTAAAACTTCTGCTATATTTAAAGATCTTTCTGATAATAAATTCTATTCTGAACAACTGTCTACACACCTGGCTTAGATGGAGGTAGTAGTTACAGTCTGACCCCAATGGTGGAGACTGCAAAAGGTGGTCTCTTCTCTCAGTTGCCTTAGAGTCACAGGAAGACTCAAAGCACAAGGGTGTGAAAGAACATTGAACTTAGTGAAATACACAAACTACATGAAACAGATAGCTAAGTGATTGTATATCGCTAACTCCTGGGCAAATAGATAGAAAATTGATCAAGGAGGGTTGCAGAATGACTCATCAGAGCTGGGGAAGAGGGTGTTGGGGCTCAATCAATCTTAAAGTTACATTCTATACTTTTTATCTGATGCCAAAATGTAATTGAACATTGTTTATCATAATGTATGAAGTTAACCAAAATATTACCTCCAAGTTCTTTGCCTTTATGAATGAAATTTAACTTGGTTAGAAAATACAAGTCTCTCTTCCTTCTTCCTTCCATCTCTGTATAGAAGAGCATTCTGGCCATGACTTATTTGTAAAAGTATATAGTTCCTGGATCATAGATTATTTATGGGTACATATTTAGCTTGTACATATTTAGCTTTAATCATTAGGCCCTTGGGGTATGATATAACATAAGATGTTGGTATGAGACAGATCTTTTCTTCTCTGTTGTTTTGAGTGTGTGTGTGTGTGTGTGTCTGTCTGTGTTATTTATGAAAAGGATAGTTTGAGTCTGTGTTTCAAGTCATCAGGTATGGTGCTTGTAGGTACTTTATGTAATATTTCAAAATATGGGCCAATAGCCAAAGAAAGTATTCCCTGTTATGATATTACTGCTTAATAGTAAACCACTAAAGCCTCTGAATCCCTGGGTGGCAGTAGGACTAAGTCAGCACATGTGAGCTATGGGGAGTACATTTAGATGGAATTCTGTTGGATTTCAGCCCTTTGTTTCTCACTGATTCTAAGGGGAGGCAAATAGATGGCAGAGATATTGCTTTACAGTGGATCATTTAGAGTCCTCAGGGTGGGCTTCCCCTCAACTGCATGAGGCTATAAATTAGTCACAGGAGTGCCCCAAATTACTGTTGGTTGGACTAGTTTCTTCTTTGGGAACCCCCTGCTAGCTGTGTGGCACACAAGCTCCTGATAAGTGGACTGAACGCTCCTCGAGGAAGAAAGAGGAGATATCTTTCCCCAGTGTTGTTCTTCCTTAACTACTACAATGATGTTCTGCATACAGTAATGTGAAACGTACCTGGGAGGCTAACCATGTTAGCTTTTCAAAAGATAGTTACCAGGACCATGTGACTTGTGCCATTCAGTATTTTTCCCCAAACAATATTCACTAATGAAACTATGACCAAGTAAAAAGTCTACAGAGAAGTCCAGGAAACAGGGCTGCCTGTATAGCTGCTGGTGACACTCGCTCAATGCACATTAGGGCCTTGGGAAGGCACCACCGCACTGCTGTGTTGTTGTTGTTGTTGTTGTTGTTGTTGTTGTTGACATTTGGTTTATGACATGTAAAATTTTATCTTAAGTCTGTTTAGCAATATTGGTAGTATTTCTCTTGTATACTGTAAATTCCTATGAACATTTTTTATCTAGCCATTTTTATATCACAGCAAATTCTCAAAACAAATAATAGTTTTATAATAGCAGTACTTTGCATTCTAAGGCTGCCAAATATTCTGTAATAATTTGTACTATATGAAGGAGAAAAGAATAGGGGGAGTTAGGGAAAAAGGAAAGAGCTGAAATTTTAGCAGAGGCTACCAAGATTCTCTGTCCTACTCACTGAGCAGTGTGGTCTGGAGAAATTACAGAACTTCTCTATGCCCTCGTGTTCTCCTTCTAAAACACTTTTTTAAACTTGCTTAGTAACAACACAACCATTTTCTTGAGTACATTTTTTTTCTTCACAAAGCACACAACAAAAGATAAACTAGTTAAGCTATTTTCTGTGCATGCCTTGGAACAAGAATGTTCTGTTAGCAGAGTAATCTCTTCAATTTCTTGTTGTATTCATCTGTAGGATGACACATCTCAGAAACTTCAAAGACAGAAGGCAGGAAAATATAGCTGAGAGATAAACAGGTTATTTAGTCTAGCTCATGGGAAAAGCAGCAAGCAAAGGCTAACACATTATAAGCCTTCTAGAATTTGTTGACTTGTGTGAACATTAAAGCTCTTTATTTGATTTTTAAAATGAAACTTTTAACTTCAAGCTGCCAAGCAGAAGCATTTTCATCCTAGACAATAAAAGAATACTAACTGGCCTTATCATTGGCAGATTATGGGCTGTGATATAGAGATGAGAAACTTGATCCTTACAGATATCGTATCTGTTGCTGTGATCACCTCACTCTGAAGATGATGTGACATGATTTGACTGATCATAAAATATATTATCTGGTTGATCTCCCATACTTTATTATGCTGTCTTGAAAGATATAGATGTTTCCCCCATTTGTTTAAGTTTCTTTTCTTTGAGAATTACAACAAATAATCTTCTTAGGCAAAAACAGATCTTAAAAGGTCAGCCTTTTTTAACCATTCATGCAGAACATCTCAAATTGCTATCAAAGTAGAAAGTAATTTAACTCTTCCTTATTTCATGAATGAAAATAATGATCATTGGACTAAGAAAAGGTATAAACAACTTCTGGTAAATTTTTCACAGAAATGAATGTAATTATCAGGGTAATACTAGTAACACCTGCTAGGACTTTGGAAATAAACTTGCAAAACATTATTTTAAGACTTCTTTTTCATTGTAAATATTTTTGGTTAGATGCAAATTTTTTTTCAATTTTCAGTGTGTTTACCTTTTAATCTTTTATGGTATTTTTTTCAAAATTTTATTGGCCCTAAAAAGATGTTTATATTTTTGTCAGAAACTTTTGAGATTCAAGTTTTAGCTCTTAAACATATACAATGTTAGCATTATTCTTTGTCACTGAACTTTCACAGCTCTCCCTGTGACAGGCTATCAGAAAACATGTCTCTGAAAAGACAGGTTAGCTCTTCAGAGGCAATCAGTGATGCAATTCTCAGTGATGTGCTACACCCCATCAGAGTGCCCTGACTGTTCCTGTGTGCAGTGATGTGATGTCTGAACTATTTGTGTGCTCTGTCATAAGATAGCATTAGCAGATGTAATGGGAACAGATCACTCTTTTGCGGAAGTATTTATGGCAGTGCTTTCAAAGGACCATTCAGTCTGCAATAGCAACTGACGAAGCATGTAGCAAGGACTGTTTCTAAAACCATGTGGGCTAAAATGTCATCCAACAAGGCAGTTAAAATGTGTTAACTTAATATGTGTATAACCAGAGATTAGAAAGCACTGGCTGGCATATTGGAGCAGATTCAATGCATGGGCATTTTCAGTAAAAGAGAAGTAAGTAATCATCTTATGTTGAAGGGGCTAGGTTAAATTGCTGTAATATAAGAAGAAGGCTTTCCTATCACATATTTTATACTGCCCAACAAGGCACCTCTTCTTATCCAAAACGCACCTTCTTTTACCGGCCAAAGCTTTTTTTTTTTTTTTTAAAGCATTATAGATACTGTTTTCCGAGCAGTGCTCAAAACCACACTTCACAGCACTTGAACGCAACACATTTAAATGTGAAACTGAACCAGTGTTACTTTTTTTAGGCTGCTGACAAATTTTCTATCAAAAATGCATAGAAGATTAATTAATTTAACAGGTGAACATAAGTGTGATATTGGCCACATACAATAGCATTCATCCCTCATAGGCAGCATTGCATTCATTTATTAAGCACTTCACTGTGCTCTAATTATTGAATGTCTTTTTATCCAAAAGCTGCCTAGAAGTAGGTCCTAAAATATTATGCCCAGCCAATGGATGCTGGCAAATCTTTGTGAAAAGTTTGCCAAAGGTGCTGAGAAATCCCTGAAAGGACAAGGAGAGAAAGTTAAATGCATTCAGCTAAAAGACCAGGAATACTACAAGGATGTGATTTTTGGATACTTTTTAATAGTTTTATTACTTTGGCCTACTTAGTGCAGTGATAATTTACTAAACAGGAGCAATTTAGTAAAGAGACTCCAGAAATGTAAAAGAATTATTGCACCCTGGAAAAAACTACACAGCATTTGCTCTGAAAAGATGGGACCCAGCATTTCCAATAAAGTTGATTTACTACTTAATGCACATCGGAAACAGCATAGTGTTGGTTCAGAGAGCAGTTTGTAGCAATTTGATTTACACTAATCAGATGAAATGGTGCATTTCCTGACACATAAATGAAGTACACGTTTTTTAAAAATTACTTAAGAAAATAGCTATTCAAGCTGTTTGGGCATCATGGTGGAAACTAGCGGACATTTCTCACTTACATTAAATTGATGAAGTTTAGTTGCCTCTAAAGATACATCTTTGTAATCATCTCTCTTGTAAGTTTAGTCTTAGAAATTAAAAATTCATCTTTCTAATTTTACTTAGCCTTATATCAAAAATATTTTTAAATATATGAGAGACATGGAGGATAGAATGAGACAGTCCAGCCAAATATGAGTTCTAAAATGAGAGAAAATATGTAAAAAATGATGCCATTAAATGTTTTTCTTATATGATGGATTGAATGTTTGTGTGAGGGCAGAAATTTTATAAGGCTTACATTCCACACACATGTGTTGAGCACCTACTATATGCCAGGCACAGTGCTAGATGCTTGAAAGACAAAATTGTATACGACATGGTCCTTTAATATAACAAATTCGAATTTATGATTGGAGGTAACTTGGCATTAGAGAATTATCTAAAAGGGCGTCCAAACCAGACCAAGTAGGTTAGAGATATCTCCCAAAGCCTGAGTTGAGCTGGAAGAATAGTTAGTCATTTTTCAGGTTAATAGTAGTATGTTCTTGTTTGAGGCCAAGGAGCAATGAGTCTAGAGGGTATTCCAGGCAGAAAATATGGCTCAGACAAAAGCATGGGTATGTGTGCATGTCCTCCAGATGGGATAGGGCCTAGAGTAGTGGGAGAGTAGAGAGCAGAGGGAGAGAGATAAAACAGAGCCAGGTGGGAGTGGGTAAGCAGACATCACACCATGAAGGACTCACAGGCTTTGCCAAGGAACCCAGGACTAATTCTGAGGGGTCCTGAGGAACTGTAGAAGGCTTCTAAGCAAGGCAGCAACATGATCATATTTGTCTTTTAGGAAGAGAAGTAGAGAAGAGATGGGTAAAAAAAAATATGGAGACAGGGAGACACATTAGAGGCTGTTGTAGTAAAAGTGAAGACCTAAAATAAGTCATTCATAGTAGGAGAGGGAGATTAGACAGATATTACAGTGGTAGAATCAAATTCAACTGAAGATGAGTTCTATGTGAGACATGAGTAGGAGGGAGGACTCAAGTACAAAGTCCAGTTTGGGGTATGTATGTTTTCTACAGATAACTAGAAGGTAACATTGATACTAAACCATACTATAAGAGAAGGAAGAAGAGGGGCAGGTTTGAGGGAAAAGATGTTAATTATGTTGTGTTTAATGCAAATCTAGAGTTTATCAGAGAGATTTGGGCTGGGAGATAGATTTTGAAGGTGTTGGAATAAAGAAGATCATTGGACTTATTATGCGCAAGATGTCTCAAAAAATGAGCAGAAGACATAAACTTTCATCCAGTGAAGACATACAAATGGCCAATAGGCACATGAAAAAATGCTCAGTATCACTAATTATCAGAGAAATGCAAAGCAAAACTACCATGAGATATCACTTCACACTGGTCAGAGTGGCCATGATTAAAAAGTCCATATATGATAACTGCTGGAGAAGGCATGGAGAAAAGGGAACCCTCCTACACTGTTGGTGGGAATGTAGTTTGGTGCAGCCATTATGGAAAACAGTATGGAGATTCCTTAAAAAACTAAAAATAGACTTACCCTTTGATCTAGCAATCCCACTCCTGGGCATATATCTGGAGGAAACTCTAATTTCAAAAGATACATGCACCCCACTGTCAGCACTATTTACAATAGTCAAGACATGGAAGCAACCTAAATGTCCATCGACAGATGATTGGATAAAGAAGCTGTGTATACACACACACACACACACACACACACACACACACACACGATGGAGTACTACTTAGGCATAAAAAATAAATAAAATAATGCCATTTGCAGCAACATGGATGAGCCTAGAGAACATCATACTAAGTAAAGTAAGCCAGAAAGAGAAAGAAAAATACCATATGATATCATTTATATGTAGAATCTTAAAAAAAAAAAAAAAGAGGACACAAATGAACTTATTTACAGAGACAGACTCACAGACATAGAAAACAAACTTATGGTTACCCGGGAGAGATGGAGGTAGGAAGGGATAAATTGACAGTTTGGGATTTGCAGATACTACCTACTATATATAAAATAGATAAACAGAAAGGTCCTACTGTGTATAGAGAACTATATTCAGTACCCTGTAATAGCCTATAATAAAAAAGAATGTGAAAATGAATATCTAAATGTATAAATAAATCACTGTGCTGTACACCAGAAATTAAGACAACATTGTAAATTGACTGTATTTCAATTTTTTTAAAAAGTGTAGTGAAAATATGTAGAGAAGGAAAACAGCTCAAGATAAGACTATCGGGAGAAAATACATACATAAGTACTATTGAAGGAATGCAAGTCTATAGAGCAAACTTTAAAAAGACATCCAGAAAAGCCCAAGGAAAGGAAGAATGCTTTAAAGATGACAAGGAGAAAGAATTTCAAGAAAGAGTCATTTAAGATACTTAAGGTCTGTGGTAAATTAACATGAAGATTGAAGAAAGTTCATTGGAGTAAAGAAGGCATTTCAAGGAGTTGGGGAGACCTAATTGAGCAGTGGACTGGAGAAGGGAAAGGAGAAGAGAAAATGATACCAGTAACTGTAAGCAAGAGAGGGGAAAGGGTAGTACTTAAAAGAGAGAGATAGGGTCAAGGGATGTTTCTATTTTAAAGAAAAGGGAGATTTGAATAAGTTTATATTTTGAGAACAAAGATGAAATGAAATGAAATGAAAAGATGACCTCGGTTGAAGAAAGAACCAAAAGAGAAGGTGGTGATGGCTCAGTCTCTTGAGTAGGCAGGTAATGGTCTTACCCAGGGAAGGAAGAGGCAGAGGTACCACTGAGAGGAACAAAGAGGGAAGAAGAGATTTGTATGCAGACAAGTTTAAAAGTTAGGAGGATCAAGGCATTGGGTGGGGGTGGAGTTGGGCAAACACACAGCAGTGAATAGATTGGGGTGATTGCAGATGAATGGTCTCTAACTCCAGCCAGATCTCAGCACCATCTGAAAATCCATGTGTGTGTCTCTCATCAAGTTCCTTAACCCCTGAATGGAATAACTCTGAGGATAATATGCTAGCTACACTGACTCTTAGAGTTTTCCATTTTACCCAGATTTTACCTACAGTGGTAACTTGTTTGATACCACATGCTTTATTTCATGTGTCTCCTTTCTTGTGTCACTTCCCCACTCCCCACTAATGTTTCCAGGAATCACATCACAAATAAACAACTTGTATGCAAATCGTTTTTCAGGATTGGCTTTTGGGGAAATTAAAACAAATTAGGTGCATAAAATAACGCCTGGCATAGAGTAAGCACTCAATAAATGTTTTTTATATGTAAATCATAAGGAATAATAAGGAGAGTAAGTGATATTATTTATATAAGTTGCTTACTTTAGTGCATGGCACATAGAATGTGTTCCATAAGTAACCATATTGTTGAGATCTGGGAAAGGCTGTTTCATTTTTAGGACCTGTACCATGTAGAGTTTGAGAGAATGAACAACTACGTGGGATGAGTCAAGAGAAGCAGAGGCCACTAGGAAGATCCAGGCAAGAGAAGAGGCAGCATTCCTAGAGTGGGCTGAGGAATGAAGGGTAGTTCCACGTGAAACAAGGCTTCCTTAGCCTGTTTTGGTCATGTTTGTGGACCATTAGGGTAAGAGCAGAAGATGTGCATGTGAGCAGGGGAAGATAGAAAGAGATAAACAGAGGTTTTCATTTGGGGTGGGTGATCGAGGATGACTGAAATGTGAAGCAGAGTGGGATGAACTGACCTCGTGGTACAACATAAATTGCTTCACTCTATCCCAGGCTGAGACCAAAAACCAAATGAAGCTAGCAGTTGACAGAAGGAGTTGGAGTTCAGAAGCAAAGCCCATAGGTCAGACATAGGGTTACTGAGTCTAAGCCCATTTTGCTTGCCTCACAATAGGCCAATAAATCAAGAGACAAGCTGTTGGGGCAGTCAAGGAATAGGGACTTTATTTGGAAAGCCAGCAGACTTAGAAGTTGGTGGGTTAGTGTCCCAAAGAATCATCTTATCCAAGTTAGAATTCAGGCTTCTTTTATACCAAAAGGGGAGGGGGTCTGACTGGTTTTGCAAACTTCTTGGTGCTGGCCAGACCCCAGAGGGGATGTGATACTCCTTCATTCTTGCAGCTGTCCCTGTAGGTCTGGTCGCAATGTTCCTGTAAACCTCCAACAAAACAAATGTTATTCTCTGTTTTGCAACTTTTTATCTCTGTATGAATGAAAAGTGTTATACCTTTAAAGGTCAAGCCTGGGAGGCAAAGCCTTGAGAAAGGGCTATTGTGTATATTTCAGGTTCTAGGCAACATTCTTTTACTGTCTGAGACAAAGGTGCAGAGCCAGCATGACTGAGCACAGGCAACAGAGTGCAAAGGTTAGAGCTAAAGAAATAGATCCAATATGGAGTCAGGTTTGTTCTTCTCTGTTACAGTCATAATATGCATTGACAGATGGGTGTCTGCAGGTTTAACCAGGACAAACAGTGATAACATAAAGGAAGAAAAACAGAGCATGTTCATTAACCTGTGTCTCCTCTTGTTCTATTGTGCATAATAATCATTCTTATGCTTATATAACTTGCTGTGCCTTGAGAGTAATAATCTGTAATTACCAGTAAATATGGACCAAATTCCTACTATTGCAATACCAATTATATGCAGTAATTCCTTGAATACTCCACTAGAGAAATTTGAACACAGAAATGAGGATAAAGGGGAGAATTTAGTCCCTACCATTAGAATGTAAGTCCAAGCATATGAAATAAGCCCTGCTTACTGCCTTGCTAGGTGGCAGTGAAATGCAGATTCAGCAAGCATTTCCCACATGCTGGGAACTTCACTTATATTGTTGCATTTAGGAAATGTCTTCAGGTAGGCAGCAGTGCAGATGTGGCGGTTTTAGCTGCAGTTTTGCAGCCCAGGTTGCTTTTGGCTGTACAACATTTCAGCAGTCAGAAAGAAAAGATGAAGTCCCACTGCTTCCTCAAGGCAGTGGCAACTAGAGGACATTGCTACCTCCCTCTGGGCAGCTGTGACAACCTCCCATCTCACCCTTGAGTCCCTCTCAACCCCTCACCATATTGAATTCCTCTGAGGTGATAAAATTGTAGAAATAAGGGAAGACAGAGGAGAAAGGCTGAAATAAGATTTTCAAGAGAGGAAAAAGTGAGACAAGAAAGGAAAAGGTCAAAATAAAAATGGAGACCTAGGAGTGACAAAAAACGTTATATAGAAAATAAGAAAAAATGGTGTTTGGAAATGAGCTTTTTGCTCATGTCAGGATACTTAGTTCTACACCAAAAACGCATATTCAGCCTAGATGACAAATTAGCATGTAATCTAATCACATGGGGGAAAGGAAGTTGCAAATATTTTCCCAAAGCCATTATGAAAAATGTGTCCAGCCAAGGCCTTACATTTCTACTCTTATTCTGGATAATCTTTCAAGTCAGAGAAGGTAGAAACAATGTTCAGAGTTTGTAAAACTATGTGGTTGAAAAGAGCCCAGTTCTGATTTCAGAGCCCAAATCACAAGCTCTTTCTATTTAATTGTAATGAAAATGGAAGGTTTTTATTAGGTTGGTGTTTGTAAAGAAAAATTCAAATAAGCATTAGGGGATTTTAATCCCCTGATGAGGTGGTTACCTGCTGCATTATTTAGAACACTTGGGACTCCAACTGCTGCCCTTTTGTGTGCCAGGCTGCCATTGACTGATGTAAGGGCCTCAGAATTTCTCCCTGAGGAGAAATAATCAATGAAAATCCTTTACCAAGACTAGTCCCTGAGGTGGGTCCTCCCCTAGCTAGACATCTAAGGGGTGATTTTTTTCACAGATCATATTAACTTACTACCACAGTAACAGTAACACTCATCGTAGTTGCTAAATTTTGCAAATTAACAAATGACAAGATGATGGCACAGGTCACTGGTACATGCTTATGTGTTGGACTTATGCTTAATTCTGATTAAGAGTTTGATTTGTATGTTACACCTCCACTCATCTGAATAAAAAGGTGATGAGAGTAGAGGCACCAAACCTTGTTAGACCTCCATGATTATATTACAGTTTTGCATAAAATGGAATTAAACTTTCCAATGTTTTATTACTACAGTGTATTAGCAAAATTCTATTATGCAATTAAAACATTAGCTACAACAAACATAAATATTGCTTTGTGTTCTTAATTAGAGCACTTTCATAATCACTGTTCACTCGTGTATAAGTAGTTTGCATACAACTAGAAGCACTTTATATGAATTAAATTAATATAAAAGTGGGATTTCAAGCTTTTAAATCTGCTTTTTCTACAAATGGAAATTGTTGTATGGTTGAAAGGTACAAAGGGATAAAACTGACATTGAACTCCAGTATAACCTGGTGGCTCTAAGTGCCTTGACCCTGGGTTCAAATCCTTGCTCTGCCACCTATTAGCCATGACACCTAGAACAAGTTGCTTCACCTCTCTGTGCCTCAGTTTTCAGATCAGTAAAATAGGAGTGCCAATTATGATGAAAACATTTTCCAGGCTTGTTGTAAAAATTAAATGCATTGATAGATCATGCCACTTAGAACAGTACCTGACACAGAATAAGCACTGCATGAATGATGGTGATTAATATCATTATTATTGCTCAATTGTCAGAGGAGCTATTAATCTAAATTATGAAGATTAAGGTCTCTAATAAGCTTTCTCAGTAGATCCCAAAGAACCTCTAGGTAAGCAAAGCAAGTAATCAATAGAAAAAAAATTTTCCCCATAGAGATGCAAAGTAGAAGCCTGCTGAATCAGTTATGTCAGGTCAATGTTTAAGGTCAGACTTCCATCCAGATGGCGCAATGAAACAATAGTAAGAGTAGAAGAAGCCAGAGGACTCTGCCGAAGAAGGAAAACTCTTCATCCTTCTCCCCAAGGAAGTCTTCCACTCCTTCCTCACTCCTTCTCTAGAAAGAGATCTAATGGGTTAGAGTTGAGGAATCCAGTGAGTCCGTCTTTGTCATTGGGGGATGGGGAAAATGGGACCACTGTTTACTGGGTTCCTCTTGTGGCACAAGGAAAAGGCATGCACAGAACTTGTTTTCTTGAAGAAGATTATCACTTGCACTCTCTTCTCCAGTCCTTTCTGCAGTCAACCAGAGTGTGCTGAAATCCTGCTTCAGTGATTTAGTCATAGGGAGGAAAAAAGCCCTTGGGCTATGTGTGCCAGTCCAGTTTATCTGAGCATCTGTTGGACTTCAGGACAGCAGCCCATCTAACAGTAAAGAGATAATCTGCTTCCTTGGGCTACCATTCCTTGCTTGTATCTGTCTCTCCCAGTTGGCTGTGGTCTAGAGGTAGGATTTGGATATTTCTAAATCTTTCATCAAATCCCATCTAAAAACATCTCAATCCCAACACATTTCTTAATATCATTTAAGAGGGAAACTGAGGCCCCTTGGGAAAAAGTAACTTGCCCAAGGTCACATGATAGTGGTAGCACTGTGACTTGAAATCAAGTTTCCTGATTTCTAGTTTAATATTCAAAAATTGGATAAAATAGCTACAAAAGGTGGACGAATTATATATATATATAAAAAACTTCCAGTGCTTTGAAATATACAGGCATACCTCAGAGATAAGTTTGGTTTTGGTTCCAGATCATAGCAAAACGGATATTGCAATAAAGGGACTCACAAATTTTTTTGGTTTCCCAGTGCATATAAAAGTTATGTTTATACTATGTAGTGTATGTTAAATGTGTGATAGCATTGTGTCTAAAAAAAACAAATGTACATACCTTCAAAATTAAAATACTTTATTAAAAATACTTTATTGCTGGAAAATGCTAACCATCACCTGAGCCTTCAGTGAGTTGTAATCTTTTTGCTGGTGGAGGATTTTGCCTCAGTGCTGATGGCTGCTGACTGCTCAGGGTGGTGTTTCCTGAGGTTTGGGGTGGCTGAGGCCATTTCTTAAAATAAGACAACTATGAAGTTTGCCCAATCAATTGACTCTTGCTTTTACGAACAATTTCTTTGTAGCATACAATGCTGTTTCATAGCATTTTACCCACAATAGATCTTCTTTCAAAACTGGAGTAAATATCCTCAAACCCTGCCACTGCTTTATCAACTAAGTTTATGTAATATTATAAAACCTTTGTTGTCATTTCAACAAGCTTCACAGCATCTTCACCAGAAGTAGATTCTGTCTTAAGAAACCCACCTTCTTTGCTCATCCACAAGAAGCAACTCCTCATTCATTTAATTTTATCATAAGATTGCAGCAATTCGTTCACATTTTCAGGCTCCACTTCTAATTCTAGTTCTCTTGCCATTTCCACCACATCCTATACTGAAGCCTTGAACCTGTCTAAGTCATCTATCAGGGTTGGAATCAGCTTTTTCAAAACTCCTGCTAATGTTGGTATTTTGACTTCTTCACATGAATCATAAGTGTTCTTAATGGCACCTGGAAAAGTGAATCCTTTCCAGAAGGTTTTCAGTTTACTTTGCCCAGATTCATCAGAGGAATCACTGTCTCTGGCAGCTGTCTTATTACAAAATGTATTTCTTAAAGCATAAAGCTTGAAGGTCAAAATTACTTTTTGATCCATGGGTGAAGGATGGATGTTACATTAGCAGGCATGAAAACAACATTAATCTTGTTGTACGTCTCCATCTGAGCTCTCAGGTGACCAAGTACATTGCCAATGAGCAGTCGTATTTTGAAAGAAATTTTTTTCTTTTTCTTGAGCAGTAGTTCTCAACAATGGGCTTAAAATATTCAGTTAAGCATGCTATAAACAGATATACTATTTATCTAGGCTTTGCTGTTCTATTTATAGAGTACAGGCAGAGTAGATTTATCATTATACCAAAGAGCCCTAGGACTTTCCAATTAAATGAGCATTGACTTCAACTTTAAGTTACTCTAAAAAGAGAATCACCCTGTCTTTTGAAGCTTTGAAGCCAGACATTGACTTCTCCTCCCTAGCTATGAAAGTCCTAGATGGCATCTTCTTTCAATAGAAGGCTGTTTTATCAACATTGAAAATCTGTTGTTTATTGTAGCCACCTTCACTAGTTAATCTGAGCTAGATTTTCTAGATAACTTGCTGTAGCTTCTACTTCAGCCTTCTTGTTTCATCTTGCACTTTTATGTTATAAAGATGGCTTCTTTCCTTAAATCTCATGAACCAGCCTCTGCTATCTTCAAACTTCTCTTCTGCACCTTCCTCACCTCTCTTAGCCTTCATAGAATTGAAGAGAGTTAAGGTCTTGCTCTAGTTTAGTCTTTGGCTTAAAGGAATGCACAACATTTAATCTTCTGTCCAGACTAAGAGAAATTTCTCCATATCAGCAATAAGTCTGTTTTACTTTCTTATCACTCATGTGTTCACTGGAGTGGCACTTTTAATTTCCTTCCAGAACTTTTTCTTCACATTTACAACTTGGCTAACTATTTAGCATAAGAGTTCTAGCTTTCAGCCTATCTAAGTTTTCAATATGCCTTCCTCAACTAAATTTAAACATTTCTAGCTTTTGATTAAAGTGAGAGATGTATGACTCTTCCCTTCACTTGAAAACTTAAGAGGCCACCGCAGAGTTATTAATTGGCTTAATTTCAATAGTGTTGTGTCTCAAAGAATAGGGAGCTGTGAAGAAAGGGAGAGAGGACAAGGGAATGGCCGGTTGGTGGAGCAGTCACAACTGTGGAGCACACACAACATTTATCAATGAAATTTGTCATCTTATATGGGCATGGTTTGTGGTGCCCCCAAACACCACACATGTTATAATAGTAACATCAGAGATCACGGATCACACATTGCCATAACAAATATAATAATAATGAAAAAGTTTGAAATGTTGGGAGAATTAACAAAGTGTGACATGGAGACAGGAACTGAGCAAATTCTGTTGGAAAAATGGCACCAATAGACTTGGTTTACACAAGGTTGTCACAAACCTTCCATTTGTAAAAAAAAAAAAAAAAGCAATATCTTTGAAGCATAATAAAACAAGGTGTGCCTGTAATTTTTAAAGTAAACAAGCATACACTCTGCTTTTGTATAGAACTGAGATTTTAGCCAAGCTTTACTTTTTTCTTCCAGAACCTTTTTCATTTTCTTAGCCAGATTCCCACTTACACAATTATATCCTGTTCACATAGGCTATCTTTCTATCTCAGTTGGACAGAGCGTACTTCCATCTAATTATTCTTGCTCTCCTAATTGGCTTTTCAGGCTTTTTATATGAGCTTGGAATTATTGTGCTTCCTCTCTGCACTTCACGGTGTCCTTAGGGAGCCATTGAATAAATTACTTTTTTCAGTGTGCTGTGTGGTGCCCTGGTGCCCTGAAAGAGTTAATTCACTTTGGAGAGGTGAGCAGTTATTCACCCTAGAACCATGACTATTACTGACCCAAAGGGAGCTATAACAATCCAGGCATTTGGCCAATTAACCACATGCTGGCTCAGCAGACATTCAGTAGGTAGGTACCCAACCATTGTTTATGCCCCATTGGAAGTGACTCAACTGTGGGGAATATGTGACTGGTTCAACTGAGTCCCTGGTCACCCTAAGAGAAGAAGCTAGAAGTATTTCTGCCAAGAACACCTATTTAGATTTACATCTGGGCGATAAGGGGGCCCTTTTTCTGTTGACAACTGTCCCTAGGAAGTTCTGAGTATACAAGTTGGTTCTTCAATGTCCCTACCCAAACAGGGTATCATATTCCCCAAAGAAGCTTCTCAGGGGTTCCAACTAAAGAAAAAAATAAGTAAATGCAGAGTGTTATTCCACCCTCTAGTACTGTTCAATAGAAGTATAATGTGAACCACATATATAATTTTAAATGTTCTAGTAGCTATATTAAGAAAATTAAAAATAAGCTGGTAAAATTAACTTTAATCATATATTTTGTTTAAAACAAGCTGGTAAAATTAACTTTAATCATATATTTTGTTTAACCCAATATATGCACAAAATTGTCATTTCAAGAGGAAATAAACATTAAAATATTATTATGGGATATTTTACATATTTTGTGTTTGTACAAAGTCTTTGAAATATGATGTGTATTTTACAGTAAAGCACATCTCATTTTGGTACTAGCCATATTTTAAGTAGTCTGTAATCACATGTGGCTGATGGCTGCCATACTGGCAGCACAGCTCTACAGGTGATCTAGCCTTGGAGAAGACCACATTTTGCTCTCCTCCTCACTTGTTTGTTTGCTTTTCTGGTTGGTTGGTTGGTTGGTTGGTTGGCTTGGATTTTTGCCAAGAAAATCCAAATCCCCTGAGCTTGCTCAGTTCTTTGTAGGTTTGGTCCTGCATCTTCAGAATGTTCTACATACTTGACCAGTTTTCAAAGACATTTACATTATGGGACACTTGTTTGCTTTTTATCTCAATTCCTGGGATAAAAGCCAGGCTGGAAAATGATGAAAGTAGAGCTATAGCACTTCAGACATGTGGAAACTGTAAGAAAAATCTGCTTTTCTTTCTTTTTTCTTGAGATAGAGGGGAGGTGAGAAATACTGGGAAAATGAAAATCAATTTCAATATTTCCATGAAACATTAAGAATCTACTATAAGCCAGGCCCTTATGGGACAAAGATGAGCAAGCCATAATTATAGCCACTGAGAAGACTGTAGTTTAGCAGAGAAGATTGTCCCAAGAATGATTTGATAGGATATAGAATGTCAATGAGAGGTAAGCACAGACTTTATTTGAGCAAACTGAATGAAGTTTACCCTAAACTGGGATACAAAGGCAATGGTAGATGTACAGGAACTAAAATCAGTAGTTCTGGGTAATTGATTAGATCCAGGAGATAAGATTCAAAGCAACTAAGCAGAGATTTCAGGGAGAAAGTCAATGTAGAGGTGAAGATGGTGGCTTCTATTTTTGAAGAGCTTAAATGTACATCTGCAACACCCCCATGGACTTTCACCAACAGACAGTTACATACAGGTCTGATGCTTACGCATGAAGACAGTAAATAATACCTACTGTTTATAGATCATTTAATGAGGTCAAGGACTTTACATTTGTAACTCCATTTAATGGACAGAATGACCTTATGAGGCATAAATTATTATGATCAATTTTACAGATGTAGAAGATCAGGCATAAGTGTCACAGTAAGTTAAGTGGACCATGCAGTTAGGAGCCAGGATTCAAACTTCAGGTGGTTTGAGCCCACAGTTTCCAACTGTACTCAAAGTTTTATCGTTTGTCATCTAGTTATAACTTTATAAATTAGATACATTTCACTTCTAGTAATTTTTAGTTATGAAGTAAGGTATAACCAACTGTAATAATTTGATTTTAAATATATTATTTTGTAACAAATGGTTGGATATTTACAATATCTAGGATCTCTTTGTTTTTGCTAACTTATGAAGACAAATTTTAAGAACAAAGGTAATTGATAATACTAAAAATTGAAACTTTAGACAATTCTTAGACCTGATAACTTCCATAGTGTTAAGTAGTCACAGAAAACTATCACTGTCAGGAAAGAAACCTCTACTACCCGCTATCTGCCATCAATTCCCTAACTCCCCCTCCCATCATTTTTATCTTTTCAGTGGCAAGAAAATAAATGATTATTAAAAAATCATTTAAGGTAACTTTCCTATAGGATGATTATCTATGTCTATTTATTTTTATTTTCTTACTGTCATTACCAGAGCTTTTGCTTGGTGCCTCACTTGACCTTGGGTTCTAAAACCCAGTGCTTTACAGGGCCCAAGGTCCCCACTCTTCTTCATGGCCTCCATTTCTATTTTCTGCACCAAGAGTGTGTATAGATACTGTTAGTTACTGTTTATGTACAAATCAAGACTTCACTTGGGACCCCAATACTGTCACCCACTTGCCTGAGCATTAATGATCACCCCCCTTACTCTAATGCTACTCTCAGCCACTTTAGATGGCCCTGCGAGAGCCATTAGACAAGACATTTGAATGCTATAATTGGATGACTCTCAAAGTCTAGCCCTTACAATCTGATTAGGTCTCTGAGAAATGGTATCATGTATTTCCAACCTTCCTCTTTCTGCACGGGCCTGCCATGGAGTACCCAACATGGCTCTTGGCAAAAGGTGTTCATGCTTTTACTATAGTTTTATTGTAGTTGCTTTTAGTGTATAGGGCCCATAATCACACAGTAGTATGCCTATTACAGAAAACTTTCTTATTTCCAGGCATTTCAGAAACTGTTTTGAAAAAGTAAATTTCAGATGACAAAATAAATGAAACTTTTCTATTTGCTTAAAACTCATAAAGCAAAATTATCTCTTTTTTTTTGGTAAAAAAAAAATGAAATGGCCTTAATAATTCTACAGCTAGAATCTCTCCTAAAATTCAACTAACTAGGTTATAATTAAGTTGTTACAAGACTGATAACTATAAATAGAATGATAAGTTCATCAGCTAGGCCTTATTTAACAGAACTGTCAAGACACAACCTTGTTCTTTCTCTCTTCCTCTCAGTTGTGCCAATTAGCCTCCTTAATAACTCTTGTCTAGGCTTAAACATATTTGGAGCCTTTCTATTCATGAGGCTGGTCAGATTGCTTCCCAAGTGACATTTTCTGAAGAAGCCCAGATCTTACTGAAATCATCTCACATGCCAGCCTGACAATGTAGCTGAAATCATCATTAAGTAATATTGGGAACAAAAACCAATGACTTAGTTAGCTAATAGAGCTGTGATCCATTTGTATAAGTAACCATATTTATTTACCCTGATTATAACCTATTGTCACTATAAGAAAAAGTAGCATCTTTCATTTATTTTTAGAATACACAAATATTTATTGAGTGATTATTGCCCATGCTATAAGCACAATGAAGGCTTTGAGGACATAAGAGAACATCACAACATGGATAAAGTCTCTTCCCTTAATGGGTCTATATTTTCATGTATACTGATGAGGAAAGAAAAGTATTGAATGGCATATTAGTCAAGGTATAGGCTAGGTTATGCTCTGGAAAAATACATCCCCCAAACTTACTAGCTTCTGAAAATAGTGCTTTATCTCTCACTTTCCCTTCATGCCCTTTGCAGGTGAGCTGGGGCTCTGCTCCACATCTCTTCGCTCTCGGATTCAGGCAAATAGAGTAGCCACTATCTCAAATTTCCTGGTCACTGGGGCTTAGGAAAGAAAGCACTCTAGAGGGTCTTGCACTATTACTTTAATGCCTTGGTCTATAAGAGATACTTTTTTTTCTTCTACTCCCAACTAAGTAACCAGAACTTGTCATGTGAACTCATCCAAGTGCAAGGAGACATATATGGCTGGGAGGCAGAGAATGGGAATATCTGAAAAGCTTTAATGACTTCCAGGGATGTGCAAGTTCTGACGTTGAGGAGGAGACAAGTAGAGGCCTTTAGTGTGGCAAGCATCCTAGGTCCTGCAGAATAACACTTTTGGAGCTCTGGGCATCCAAGATAATGCCTGAAAATACAAAAAACTGGAAAAGGGGCTAAAGGAGCAGAGGAAGAAGGAATTACTGTTATTGATTGTCTACCCTATTTCAGTCACTTTCATTTTATTGTATTAAATGTTCAAACATTGAAATTTAAGGGACTGAGGAGGGAAACAAAATGTTTAGCAGTGAACAAGGACCTAGAGGTATTCCAAAGGTAAACTAGACTCACTGAGGTATCTGATCTAGTGACATGGTACCAGATACAACATAGTATATGGAAACTGACACCTGCAACAGCTAACTAGGTAAATGTATTCTTCAAGCTTTACCTGAATGTTCTATCTGAGATCTAAGAAGAAACTGTGAAAATGTAACTCACAGAAATACCTAGAAGAACAAAGCCTCCTCTGCCTTCACACCCACAGTTTTAACTCAGAAACATTAGGATTGTGTGTATTCTGTGTGCGTGGCCTCCAGACTTCCTACACATGTTAATATTCTTCCTACTTCCATTATATGAAACAGTGAAAAGAGAGAGATACAGCTTAGAACAAGGCCAGCAAGAGCTCTAGGTCTTCTTTCTCTTTCTTTCTATTTTCACTCACTTTTCTTCCATGCTTGGATCCCTAAATTGCCTCTGCTTCCTATGTCTTTCCAGTATCTTTGTCTCACTCACCCATTCTGTTCATTCTTCATCTTCTGATATTAAATGATTAAGCACTCTGTGGGTTTCAGCTTAGAGTAATATATTTCTTTATTTGGTGCTTTTTTTTTCTTAAGCTCTTTTATTTGTATTGCCTTATTATATCTTACATTACCGAATTCAGTAAAAAGTTAAAAGATATGGATGATGTTACCAAGTAAACACATTTCAAAGTAAAGAATTGGTACACTGATTGGTATACTAATATTCAGAGAGCTCAAAGCATTTGGAAACCATTCCCTCAGTTAAGACATCAATTTCAGCCCAGGTTTCAGAATTGAATATCAAAAAACAAACTTGTGAACTGAACAGTTTTGCCTTTTTCTTTACAATCTTTTAAACTGAAGTAGAGTCAGTTTACAATGTTGTGTCAGTTTCTGGTGTACAGCACAATTTTGCATTGTCACAGGATAATCACTCTGTAGACAAATAGGGCTATGTCATAGGATTCCTGAAATAGAATGAATCTTTTGGAAGATAAAACAGACTTTGTTAGAATGCTGTGAAATTTAAAGTTTTAGAGAAACTTGGGAGATAACATATAACTACAGTCAATACTTATGAGAAATAATTTTGGAGAATGAGTGGAAATGAAGTAGGTTACAGATAACCTCAAACTGCATGCAGTTCGAATAACACAGTCAACTCTTCATTACCTTGAAATGGGTAATGAAAGCCAGTTTACAGATCCATTAAACACTGGATAAACCATAGCCAGGATCTGGGAAAATCTCATTTCTCAGCGAGGCTGAACAATTAGGTAATGATGAATTTAGAGTTGAAGGGCAGCTCTCCAAGGTACAGGAACTGAAGAGCCAGACTTTGAGTAGTGCTGTTAGTAGAGTGGATCTAGTATGCCAGATTAGGTGACTCCAGACCTGGAATCCAGGCTCCCCACCACTGCAGAGGAGCTGATAATCAGGGCTAATGCCCCAGGGCTTGATTACATGCCCTGTAGGCAAAGTGACCTAATCCCAAATCACTGCTGTACCTTAAACACCTCCACCTGAAAATGAGCTAATCCACAAACCCATTACTCCACAAACCAATTAATTCACCCTCAGATAATCAGGAATGAATTGTATGTACGTGTGTGTGTGCATTTTAATACATCATGATCAGAAACAAAAGGAGCAATTTTCCATACCTGAAGGCCCAGAAATTCTATTTAGGATATAATAGAAACATTTATTGTTCCTCATCTTTTAGTCCAAATGTAAAAAAGACAAAGTGTAGGGAGGGATGGTTGAGGTCAGTGGTAGATCATGTGCTTAGCATGCATGAGTTTCTGGGTTCAATCCCCAGTACCTCCATTAAAAATAAATAAATACCCCTTAAAATTTTTTGTTTAATTTTTTAAAAAATACAAAGTATATTGAAAAGTATCCTTACCAACTGCTTTCTATACCCCCAAAGTTAACATTTTTAAGCCTTCTGAACCTAGTGATTATTTTCTAAATGAACAAAAATTTACTTTTCAATGGATATTGTATTATTATCATTAATTGATTTAAATAACATGTATTGAGCACCTGTTATACATCAAGCCAAAGAGCATCTACTATGTAATGGGTTACAGCTTTGTGATAAGAAATTTATATTCTTAATACCAAGTATTTAGGACATCATAACCAAATACTGACAGGTACAGCACAAAAGCATGTACTGGGCATGTAGCATATAGGATTAAAACTACAAGGGTAATGAATTAAAACAACATGCTATAAACACAGATTTATAATAAGGGGAAATTTGATCAATACACCAAAATTTCAATCTTTTTGAAATAGAGCTTTTCTATTTGTGATAAACCAGTGAACTAATTATATCAGTAGCATCAGTCAGTACTTTTCAGTTTTCTTTGCAGGCTGAACCTTCTCTTTTCTAATCCAAGGGAGAGATCTTAATCTAGACTATGGGTTGGCACAAACTGTGGCCTGTGAGCCAAATCCATGCCTCAAACTAAGAATGGCTTTTACATTTTAAAGATTATTAAAAACAAAGACTATACAACAGAGACTGTATGTGACTCACAGAGTCTAAAATATTTACTAGCTAGACCATTGTAGAAAAAACTCACTGACCTCTAGTCTGGAATATTCCTAGACTCCTCTCTCTTCTTCATTTCTTCTTCTTCTTTTTTTTTAATGGATACATTGGTGACTGAACCCAGGATCTTGTGCATGCTAAGCATGAGCTCTAGAACTGAGCTATACCCACCGTCACCCCCTGCACTATACCCTGCCACCCCTGCTTCTTAAATCCAAATTAGTGTCTACCTCTGCCACAAGTGCTTTTTCTCTTTCCCCTGTGCAAACTGTCCTCATTTGTGACTCCACTGCAGCTTGACAAATGTGGTTCTCTGGCTCCAATCTCACCTTTCTCCAACCATCCACTATAATGTCACCAGAAAAATGTTTTAAAGAATAGAAGTAATCTGGTCCATCTCAGTGAATCTTTTCTTGACATTCCACCACCACTACAATGTATGTGCTTGCTTCTACTAGTCTCTGCTCTTGTGCAGATGTCTGTGCAACATACTTCACATTCAGGATTTATCAGCAGATTAGCTTTCCCTCTAACCTGGGAGCTCCCATCAGCATAGATACAGATAGAACATTTGCCATGAAGAAGATGTGTTTCAAAGACTAAGTGAGTGAATGAATTTAATTCAGTGTTTTTTGAGTGTAGAAAAAGTTCCTAGGACTCTGGATATCTTTGGAAGAGAAGAGGATAGGTATGTGCCACCAAGAGAATGTTTGGCAAAAAAGTAAAACTAGGAGAACTGAAAACCAACTTCTCATCTGCCTCTCATGCTAATATCTCCTTTCATGAATGCATTTGAATATATAAAGTTTTTAAATGTTTAAATTATGCACAACACTAAGATGTGTACTTTACATGTTTTCCCAGTTATTTTCGTTTTATAAAGTTGCCATATGTGTGAATATAGAACTGAAAATTGACAGAATGGGTGCATTTTGTGTGTGTGGAGAATAAGGATTAGAGGAAAGCAGGAAGACAGAAGAAAGACAGAAGAGCTTACCACTGGCTGCTTCCCTGCTTCTAATTTCTTTCCCCTAGCTCCAGAAACAAGGCAATCTCCTTGCCTTCTCAGCTTCCCTTTTTATTAGTCAGGGTAGACTGTGCTATGCTAAAATAAAAATTCATTCCAAAATCTCATGACCTTGACATAGCTAAGGCTTATTCCTTGCCCATGTTACATATTCATTTTTGATCAGCATGGGCTCTCCTCCACATGGTCACTCAAGATCCTAGACTGATCGTGGCTCCACCAACCAGACATTTACCTTTCGGGATATTCGATTCTCTTCTTTTAAGAGAAGAAAGTATATAAAACCTCATATTCACATCTTCTATGCTTTATTCCATTGCTCAGAGCTGGTCACGTGACCCTACCTAAATGCAAGGCACTGGGAAGTACAGTCTCTCTTGTACTAGGAAAGAGAAAGGAATCAGGTATTGTTTACTAGTAATGTCTACCACCCCTTTCAGATGAACTATTTGTCTCCAGGAAGACAAAACTATCCATGTTGTAGTACAGAATTAGAATTTCTGATTATGTAGTTTGGAAAGTGTCCTCCTCAGGGATTATTGATTTCCTACACATTTGGCTAGCAATCCAATAAACTCTGGTTGTGGTTCCAGTCCCATCTTTCACACCTTCAGTTTATGTTGAGATTTTTTCCCCTAAGCACCCCACTTCACCAGTCAAGAAAATAGCAGATATTTACTCCTGAAATAAGTACCTTCTCTGATCATGTAAACAACAGCTCTCTAGTGGTCTCCCAATTCTCCTGATTTCCCGGGGATAAATGGAACCAGAACAATAGCCCACAGATTAGAAATTAGAGCAATAGCTCAGGACCCTGCATACTTCTGTATATATGGTGAAAACTGAGATAAAAGATAGGGTGGGAATGGACTACTGGGATCCAGGCATACATGAGCTGTATCTCTATACTTCCTCATTAGTATGAATGCAACATAGGGAACCACCACTTCACATCCCAAAGCGTTTTATGTTAGCTGTCTTGGAGTCTTCCTTTTCCTTTCTTGGCTGCCTTGGATGTCCATTTTAGCATGCTGCCACCTACAAATGTTGAGAAGACCATTGTCACAGTTCTCCCAGTCTCAAAGGACTGAATTAGAAAGACAACTTTTGAAATCTCTATCAATGATTCCCTGTACCCTGCTCAGATACCAGAAAACCTAAAAGTGGAATGAATATGTGTTGGATAAGAGATGAGTACCGTTTAGATGAGCCCATATTAAAAGCATATACAAACATAATTTGTTAATCAAATGGAATCTTAGTCATTGTTCCTCCTTAAGATTGTAGTTAATTCAGTGCTTGCTTGAGACCAGATGTCTGGTTAGTCACGTCTCCTGAAGAGAAAGAAACCAGAAGACTCTACCAGCTTTGAAAAGAGAAAAGTAAGAGACTGTTAGCAACACAGCCTAATTTTTGCAGGGAAAAAAAAAGGCTTCCTGTGGACAAAAGGTAGAAACTTCCAGTTATAAGGTAAATAAATGCTAGGAATGTAATGTACAACATAAGTAGTATAATTAATACTGCTGTATGTTAGATGTGAAAGTTGTTGAGGATAAATCCTAGGAGTTCTCATCACAGGGAAAAATTTTTTCTATATTTTTAATTTTGTATCTATATGAGATGATGGATGTTCACTAAACTCATCATGATAATCATTTCATGATATATGTCAGTCAAATCATTACATTGTACACCTTAAACTTATACAATGCTACATGTCAACACATCTCAATAAAACTGGAAGAAAAACACAACACAACAAAACAAAAAAATTAATACCTCGTCTCCTCAACTCCAAGCAGTTATTTTCATATTTAAAGTTTTTTCTCAAATGGAGAACTGTATTGTACTTAGTGCATACTCTGAAAATTTATTAAATCATTTTTTTACTATCAATGGTGCTTTAGAATCGAGGAGCTAATAAGAATAAATATTTCTGTTTCGTGAAAAAGATACATACATACATACATACATACATACATACATACATACATACATACATACGTACGTACGCAGATAAAAGGCTCCCTGCTCCTAACAGGAGGAAGATCCTATGAGTTAAGAGCATAAAACACTCATAAGGAGCCCAGATGCCAGCCACCAAGCTATTCTATGGATAAGGTGAAGACATTTCTCTTCTGCTTGTCATTTTTGGTTATGGATCTTTTCTCTTTCTTCCCTTCCATGTGTCTGTGGATGGACCTATAGTGATCTCCTATTTGTGAAAATCTCCCTAATAACTCTCCCTTCTGCCACCTCTTGGGAGGTCTACCAAGGAGATTACAGGGTGGCTCAGTGTACCCATAGTTTGGTCCTCACCTTGTCAGCCTGCATAGCCTGTTTCCAAAATTTGAATGAGTTGTTAATGTTTAAAATTCAAGGAATTTCTTATAAAATTCAGGATGCCTGACTACTCTGGTAATACTGGGGCTGCATTGCCCCCATGGCAACTTTTGGCTAGAGCTGAGTAGCAGCTGCTCCCTTTAAAGGAGGAAAGAGCACAAAAAGTCTCTAGTCTCTCTACTCCCCATTGTCTTGTTAATAGTGAGGCTGGACATTTAATGTCAGGTTAGCTTTGATGTTTTCCTTGGACTCCCAGCCTATTAATCATTTTTCTGTCTGGTGCCTTTCAATATTTGAATTTGTAACCTCTCACTAGTAGAACCAAGTTGTAGTCAAATCATCAAAGTTAGATAGAGTATTCTTGGACATATTTTACATGCCCTAGAAAGCCAAGATCCAGGTATCAGCTTAGAGGAGAGAAATCTAAGAGGCTGCCTACCTTGCCCCAGCCTTAGGCAAAAAGAGTCCTGACCAGCCATGTAATTGAATCCAATGGGTCAAGTGCAAAAGGTAGAATTAAGACCCAGCTAGTGTGCATTTGACAGAAGAATTGCACATGTATTATCTGATTGGTTATATTCTTTAATGGCATGTAACAAAAACAAACATAATCCCAAATGGTCTGTCCAAAAAGGTGTTCTGTTGGTTCAATCACTGAAAAGTGTAGGAGTCAGTCTGGTTTTAAGTAGAGCTAGACCAGAGGCACAAGTGATATCATCAGCATGAGATTTCTGTCTCCATCTTCTGGCTCTGCATCTTCTGGCTCTGCTCTCAGACAGCCACCTTGCACATGGTCACAAAATGGCTGTCAGCATTGCCAGAGCAATGCCCTTTAAGGCCCATATCTAACAGAAGAGATCTTTATCTTAGCATTCCAGGAAAAGCCTAAATACATCATACCAATTCTGATGGGGACTGATTGGTCCTGGTCTCTGTAGCCCAGGGAAAGTCAATCAGGCACCAGTGACAGGTCAAGTGCTCCACCAGAAAAGTAAAAGTGGAATGGGGAAGGCAGGGCAGGTGTAATCTGCCAGATGGAAAGCCACTAGGGTTACCAGGAGATGAGCGAAAAAATGAATGATGGATAGCATCAGTAGCTGATTTCGACTATATCTGGGCCACTTGTTAAAAAAGAAATTCCCACCACCCAGGTATTCTGATTCATGAGGCCCAGGAACTTTCTTATTTAATAAGATCCCAAGGGATTCTGATGCCAGAAGTTATTAACTGAAACTTTGTGAAACACTTTGAGACTGCAGTGTCTTATTACAACTAAAAATTAATTCGTAATTATAGGCCAGGAACTGTATTAAGTACATTTACAGCCATTATTTCAGATAATCCTTAAACAATTCTATGAAGTAGGACCATTATTAACCTCATTTTTGGATAAGGAAATGAAGCTTAAGAAGTTTAATAATTTTCCCCATGACACATAGATAATAAAAAGCGACAGAAACAAGATTCAAACCCACAACTATCTGACTGTAAAGTTAATGTTGTTACTGCTCTGTTATAATGTCTGCATCCCTTTAGATTTCTGTGCTTGCCGTAGATTGAAGGATGATTCCTGAGTTGGAGAGTTTGATCTTGCCATTCTTTGACATGAACAACTTACTGATATTCACCAGAGTGAGTCACTATGTTTGGCAAAGTTATATCAAACATCAGTGTCTTGTTCCCACACTGCTGTATACTGTATGTAGCCTTAGGAAAGTTACATCAGCTTTCTGAATCTGAGTTTCCCTTTCTGTAAAAGATTATTGATTTTATTTCATAAGGTTGACACAGGAATTAAGTAAATAACTGTAAGTGCCAAAACCATACCTGTCCTCAGTAAATTCTGGGTATTTTTTTTCCATCTATGTGTTTAATTGTAAATGATCAGATGATGATTTCTTTTCCTATCATTTTGTTGCTGCTGCTGATTCATGAGAAGTTTCACTGTGGGCCCCCATTACCCTCAGCCTAGGCACCAACCAGTTCTGGCCAATTTGTGGTCTTCAGAGTGTTTGTGATGCCCACAGCAGCTGGTATTTCAGTTTGAGAGAGGTGCTCAGGGATTGGAAAGAGAGGAAAGAACAAATATTTATTAAGTGCTTGTTATATAGCAGGCATGCTTCAGAAAAATACTTTGTTTTTTTATTATTATTGAGGTATAATTGACATATAACCATATATTAGTTTCAAGTGGACAATATGTTGATTTAATATTTGTATACACTGCAAAATAATCACCACAATAAGAGTAGTTAACATCTGTCACCATACAAATTTTTTTACAGATTTTTCTCTTGTGATGAGAACTTTTAATATCTACTCTCTTAGCAACTTTCAAATGTGCAATACAATATTATTAACTTTAGTCACCATGCTGTACACTACACCCCAAGGACCTATTTGTCTTATAACTTACTGGAAATTTGTACCTTTCAACCCCCTTTATCCATTTCATCCACCCCTATCCCCCACCTCTGGCATCCACCAACCTTTCCTCTATGTTTATGAGCTTGTTTTTTGTTTCTTTGTTTTAGTTTCCATATATAAATGATACTATGTAGTATTTATCTTTCTCTCTCTGGCTTATTTTACTTGGCATAATGCCCTCAAGGTCCATCCATGTTAGAGCAAATGGCAAGATTTCCTTTTTATTTTTATAGCTGAATACAGTACACCTACACAAACAAACACACACACACACACCCCAAACATACATTTTCTTTATTCATTCATCCACTCTTGGACACTTAGATTGATTCCACGTCTTTGCTATTGTAAATGATGCTGCAGTGAACATTCTTGTCTTGTTCCTGATCTTAGAGGAAAAGATTTCAACTTTTCACCATTTAGTATGATATTAGCAGTAAGCTTGTTATATACAGCTTTTATTATGTTGATATATGTTCCCTCTAGACCCACTTTGCTGAGAGTTTTTATCATAAATGGATATTGAATGTGTCAAATGCTTTTTCTGCATTTATTGAGAGAATCATATGACTTTTTATCCTTTTATTTTGTTAATGCAGTAAGTATATCACATTGATTGATTTGCACAAGTTGAACTACCTTGATAAGTTTAAACAACAATGCTGCACATTATAGATGAGGACTCTGAATCCTGGAGAAGTTATTTGCCCAAGGTCACTCCCCCAGGCAGGTGGGGAGATCCAGAATTTGAACCCATACCTCATCCTAGTGACTCCACAAGCAGTGGAGTTTTCTGCATGTGTTATTTCCTTGGGAAAGTAAAACCCTCATTATGAATGTAAACTATTCTCCTGGTGCTGACTCTACTTGAATAGACTTTATTAGTGAAAACTTCAGTTTGCTAGACATATTAATACTCAAAAACAGAATGGAAAGAAATCAACAAATGTGAAAATGGAGCACTGGCAGTTTTACTGATGAGCCTTACAATACCAGAGAAGTTGTTAATCTATTTTAACCTATTATGAAAAAGAATATATATATATACACATATATATTTGAATCACTATACTGTACACCAGAAACTAACGCAACATTATAAATCAACTATACTTCAATTAAAAAAAGAAAAACAAATGAAAAAAAGCAACACTGGAAAAGTATTGATTTCGACAATAATAAACATACCTTTTTTTAAATAGTCTGAGCTCACCTTTTCTTACTCTAGGGTAGAAATTAGGAATTGAAAGTAATCAAATACTAGTGTAATAGATTCTCTAAAAGGAAAACACCATGGTTTTGAACACATATCAAGTTTTTCTCTTTTCTTTTCCCTGAGAATAAAAATCCTTCTGAAATCCTCAGTTGAGTTAGAGGAGGTTTTTATTTAAGAAATGTAATAAATTTATGACTAAGATAAGGCTTTGCAAAGTTGCCTTTCTCATTTGCTTTGCATTCAATTCCTTTAGTAGAATGGCAGAAAAATTCAATTGAATCAGGAAAGAAACTCACTGTAGTTCCAGAACTTGATCAATTATCTAACGATCCTATGAAACCAAATATATTTGTATGACTGTGTGTGTGTGTATGTGTGTATATATATGTGTGTGTGTGTGTGTATATATATATATATATATATATGATACAATCCATTTTATCTTTATAAGTTGGTTATCATTGTTCTTTCTGCAGCTCAGGAAGGAAATTCTTTGGGTTTTTTCTAAAACTTCCTAAAGTTCAAATACTCTGTCCCTGCTCCCATTGGCTGTCAGTATTCTGAAAATGACAGTAATTCTGTTTCTGATCTACAGAAGCCACTCTCACCATGTATCTGAAAGCAAAACCAACATACTTGTCAAATAAAGGATTTCAAATATTGATTTTAAAATATTTTCATTATTATAAAATGCTAAGTAGCTATAAGTAAGTGTACACATTCTCAAAATAACTAAAAGTTAGTTCCAAAATTTTTGCAAAGGTTTTATAGGATGATACAAACAATATAAATGCTATGTTCTTCCTTCACAGACCAGGCTCAGATTTTGAGGAGTATATGCCAACATAAAAAACAATATATAAATTCTCCAAATTCTTTTAAAAGGCAAGATTAGCCTAAAGAAGCCTAATTATTAATATCCAATGTGTGAATACTGGGAGCTGGAAGGAGGGAAAAGAGGATAAGTGATTCCTTCTTAGGCACAAACTGACCTTTATACAAAGTTGTTGTTTAGTCAAAGAATTCCTTTGACATCGCTATTCTTTTTTCTCATTGCCTCAACTAAATCCTAGTTCTCCTGTCTAGGCAGCTAAAGACTCTACTATCCCCTTATTCTACCTCACATGGGATCCTGCCAGGACTTGAATTGGACCCCAGTAACGGGGGGCTCAGGAAGTCATGCACTCCAAAATCATGATCTTCATTCTTTTAATAAAACTAATCTGTGAAATAGCATCCCTTTAATCTTCCTAAAAATATATGCACCTTGATCCAAACCAAACTCTAGTATGGTGGTTCTTCAATGTTAGAACCACTTGGAGAGATTGTCCAAATGCAAATTCCCAGAATTTCCCCACAGACATTCTGATTCAGTAGGTCTGAAATAGGGTTCAGGAATTCACCTGAAAAGACCACAGATGCTTGTGATGCAGTAGTTCAGCAAACTAAACTTTGAGAAAAACTACTTTATCAATGAAAAATAGATGGAAAATAAAGTAAAATAAAATAAAGACAGAACAGAGGAAGAAGTCTCACATGCCCTCTCATCTGACCCTCTCCACATCACGCCTGCCTTCCTTATCCTCCTGAAGATATGGCACACAAGCTTCTGAGCCAAAGACTCTGTCCCTTGAATCACTAAGCTATCCCTGTTTTAACCATTCTCCATATCTCTTTGAAATTAAGTGGAGTACCCCTTACTCCACTTTCACCACACACCTATCCTTCTCTTGAGGGCTATCGTATTTGGCAGTGAAAGAAGGTATTTGGAAAAAAGCAATTGAAAAGGTATGAAAGACCTTGTTTAGTGAATTGTGTTTAAAAGATATTCAAATATTTTTTATGCCTTTGTAACCATTTTTTTAAGCGATACCCCCACCTTAGACAACATTTTCCCCAGTCTGCCTATACTGGATTGAATAGTTGTCCCCATCAATTCCTGTCCATCTGGAACCTGAGAATGAGACTATTTGGAAGTGAGGTGTTTGCAGATTTAATTAGTTAAGATGAGGTCACAGGTCTTACCATAGCAGAGTGGTGCTCTAATCCAATGACTAATGTTCCCATAAGTAGAGAAAATAGAGGCACAGAGCTGAGGTGCACAGAGAAAGGGGGAAATCTGTGGGGTGATGGAGGCAGGTGTAGCAGTGGTGCATCTACAAGGCAAGGAATGCCAAGAATTGGTGGCGTTCCTTAAAGCTAGGAAGAGACATGGGCTGGATTCTCCCTTAGAGTCCCCACTAGGAGCTGACCATGCTGACATCTTGACTTTGGACTTCTGGCCTCTAGTAGATCTGGCAGAGAATAAATTTCCATTGTTTTATGTTACCTAGTTTACAGCAATTTGTTATAGCAGCCTTGGAAAAATGGTATATATGACCCTTCCAGGTTTACCTATGATGATGGTGTTCTTGGTCAACACCATTGTGTGGAGGAGACTATAGACATGGAAAAAGCAAGAAATTACTCTCCTGGTGCTTCTGTGGTTTGGTCTGGCATCAAAGGAATCTGCTTTTCTTGCACTAAGCATCACTCAAGTTATTTATGTTTCAAGTTAAGGTGGATAAGAAAATTGTGAGTCAACACAATTGTTTTTTAATGATTTATGGAAAACACTTATAGGTACACGCATAATATATTGAGATTTTATGCAGTATTTCATAGATTTTGAATATTTAGACCCATTCAATTTTCAGAGATCTCTGTGACAAGTAAACCAAGTCACTAGTTTTAATCCCAAGCTTAGAATATAACCTGAACCTCTTTTAATAGTCTTCAGTGTTATCAAGTACAGCTCTTGCTCCCCACTCCCCCAATCAATATTCTGGCCACCCTGCCCTTTCTATTCATTGAATTTTATTTCCTACTCAGGACACTGGTACCTGCTTTTCCCTCTGAGTGGTATACACTTTTTCCCCTGATCTTGGACAGCTGACTCCTTCTCAATCTTCAGGTCTCACTCAAATGTCATCCCCTCATCAGGGTTTGTCCTGACCCCTACCCCAAACTGATGTTGGAGCCCCCAGACACTCTGTATCACATGATTTTACTTATTTCCATTACAGAATTTATCACAGTCTATAATATTTTTAGTCATCTGCTCATCTCCCACCCTCTTCCACCACTATTAGAATTTGAGCTGGGGGGGGTTGGGTATAGCTCAGTGGTAGGGCACATGCTTAGCATGCACAAGGTCCTGGGTTCAATCCTCAATACCTCCATTAAAAATAAAAATAAATAAATAAACCTAATTACCTCCCCTCCTCCGAAAAACAAAACAAAACAAAACAAAAAAGAATGTGAGCTTGAAAAGAAAAGTTTTCTTGTCTGTCTTACTCACTGCTGGACTCAGCACCTAGAACAGCATCTTGTCCACAGCTGGTCCTCATAATTAATTTGTTCAATTAATTCGTTTTACTAAGCACCTGTGCCAGGATTTGAACTTGAGTTGAACTTGACTCCAGAACTCAAGCTCTTAAATACTCTGTTTGACTAACATTTCAACTATAGCAAGTGACAGTAGATAGTTCAAGATAACAATGGTTGGCATCAGTCAAGGAAGATTTCTTGGAGAAGTTGTGTGTGAATGATTTGGATTCAGGCAAAAATTTAAAGAATATTCCAGACCAGGTGAACACGCAGAATGAGAAATAAGCTGAATTTGCAATGTAAATGACAAGGAAAGCTTAATTTTAATTCTAATGGAATTGATATTAAGCATACACAACATAACCCTTGGTGGGAAAGTTCTGTGTTTTTTTTTTTTTTATTGAAGTATAGTCAGTTACAATATGTCAATTTCTGGGGTACAGCCTAATGTTTCAGTCATACATATACATCCATATATTTGTTTACATATTCTTTGTCATTATAGATTACTACAAGGTGTTAAATATAGTTCCCTGTGCTATACAGAAGAAACTTGTTGTTTATCTATTTTATATATAGTAGTTAGCACTCTTTTTTCGTGTTTGCTCAGAACTATTCCATAATTTTCAGCATGACTGATACCTGGTAGAAAGAGCAATGGGAATTAGGGGCAAGGGTGAGGGGCAAGAACTGAACAAATAAAATGTTTTCAGTTTGCAAATAAATTGATTTAACCATTCTCCAAAATGTACCTTATTTCATCCTGTTTCCAAGAATATGCCGCTTTCATTTTGAAGTCTAATGTTGTTAAATAAGAAAGCCTAATTAATATATAGGAAAAAGTATTATTCACCTCACTCAAATGCTTAGAAAAATATACTTTGCTTTACAACCCGTGATTCACAAACAAAGCTGAGGGCCAACTACAAACCACAACTCCCACTCGGAGATAATGAAGCATGAAATGGCACTTTAGAATTAAAATTACAGTGAGAGAAAGTGCCTTTCCGAACTCAAAGAAAAAAAATAATATTGAGATGTTAAACAAAACTGCAGCAAACACTCTTGACGGTTATTAGCCAATAAATACTATGTTGTTTGCAGGGGGTATTTTCCTTCCAGTTTCTGTGAGTCTTTGTTTTTCCTAAATGTTGTAATATTTCTTATGAGAACAATTTATTGATACATGTGATTTAAAATCATTTTCAGAAAAAATATACTGGAGCCTAGAGTTTCATTACATCAGGTAGCTATTGTGGTCAAACTCTAAATGTTACTTTGAGTTACCCTCATAGAACACTTCAGACATCTCTGCTTCTTGAATTGTTATGTGTTTTTATGCTTTCATTTGAATTTGTTTATTTGCTACCCTATCAATAACCTGAACACTTAACTTTTTCCAAATATTAAAGAAATTTGCTCATGATCCAGCAGGTAAACAGTTCATACATACAAAACCCAAGGGAACTATTCCTCTCCTTTTGATCTTAAGTTTTATTCAAGAAAGAATAAAAATATCTTTATTCAAATATTTTATTTAATTTCTAAGTATGTCATATTAAGCCTGCAAACATTTTTATCCTTATTCTTTTTGATCTTGCTGTTATAATGACATTAAAATTACATATATCCATTCCTGAATGTTGGTGATTTTTTTTTTAATTCATGAGAATAATGCATTTTGTATGGTAGGAAATAAAATTAATAGTGATTTTATTTTTCTCTCTAAATAACAGGAAATGTTTCCAATTATTTGTTAGAGCAGGACATTTGGTACAGATAATGTTGCTATAGCAACTTTAGAACAGTCTTAATTTGGGCCACAGTGAGTGCACCCACTTGTTTTAAATTCATCATTCAGTCTAATCTAGCATTTACATGAAGAGCTACATTTGCAAACACTGCAGCAGGGTTGCCTATGTGGAAAGTTGTTTAGGAATACTATGCCTCAAATTTCTACCAGCAGTCACGGCATCTATTAAACAGAGCTTATATCACATTACCACGAGCTCTAGTGTTTATTAAGGAAAACTAAAACCTTACTCCAATTTTACTCAAGATTAAACGCTTTGAAGATCTATTTAACCTTAACAGGTCTCTGAAAATATTTTGACACTAAAATACACTTTACTTTCTAGTGTGAAGCCTTACAAAATCTTGGAAAAGAGACTTTATTATGTTCGCTTGGAGAAAGATATTTTAGCTTATTCTGCATTAGCTTTTTTCTACTGTAACAATACCATGTACCTATAAGAAACTTGACAATGTTTACACATACTTAGGCTCAAGGTAGTTTCAGATGAGGATACAGGTGTTTCCCAGTTCTAGGGAAGCATGCTAAATGTGCACTGGTCTTTAGGTTTCAATCTCATAAAGGCTAAAATGATTCCATTTTATGATTCTAAGTAAAATTCAATCTTTGTTACAAGTGAGGTATTACCTTTGAGGCAGCAAATATTGTCACACGCTTCATCTCTGCCTGGAATTTATTTCTTGTGCCCTATGTTAGGATTCAATTCAAATGTTCGATCATCTACCAAACCTTCCCAGATTGGCACTGCAGAGTCTTCCTCTTCTCCAGAACATTGGGTCTGGACTGGGCTCTGCTGTTTCACATACTCATTTGCATATTTCTCACTGCTAGACTGAGAGTTCCATGAGGAACACCTGCTAAGCTTTAGTGTTTTCTTCCCCCAAAGCCAAAACAAATTCAACAAACATTTGTTTTAATGAACCAACACATAGCTATTGACCACCTACCATGAACCATGATAAAAAGTGTTCTGGATTTATTATTTTCATTTGAGGCACTATATCCTGAAATGACACTTGCGAATATAAGGCAATAAATGTCATCTGTAAAATAACTAAAACCAACAATAAGAGCAAGAAGCTATATGACAGTTTAAGAGACAGTCATCTAGGAGATCAGAGGTTTTAAAGAAACCGGAAGATCCGAACTAAACCATAAGTATAACTGGGAATTGAGGAGGTAGCCAGAGAGTGTGGAAAGTTTTTTTTCCGGAGAAGAGCAAAAGCAAAAAGCAGTGGAAACAGGAAAATTGATTGAGGGACAGTAAATATGCAAATGTCGTTGTGTCTACAGCTGTCTGAAGGAGAGGGATTCCTTAAGAGTGGTTAAGACAAGGTGCCTTAAAAAATGACTGGAAATTATACAGAAGGATCTTAAATTATACACTACAGAGTTCCAATGTCCAGACCTAGAATTAATTCTGCTATTTATTATTAACTATTACTTTACCCTAGGAACATTTTTAGAACAACAATAAGTAAAATAGTCATGACAAAGTAATAAATGAAATATCATATTCTTAAATTAACTATTTCCTAATAAGATTATATTTAATAGATACTTCTCACAAGACAGAAATGCAATGAAACAGTATAATTTAGGAAAAGATAAATTTCGTTGCTCTCTCATCTGCCATGAACTGTTAGTTCCATACTTTTAATGTCAAAATACTTAAAACAGAAACAAACAAAACCCTATTTCTATAAAAAAGAATTGAGCTAATGATAGAGAAAAGTTTTAAAGATCATCCTCATGATTCAAGAAACCTTACAAAGGGAAGCTCTTACACTTTGCATTATAAAACTGTTATGTCCAAGAAAATAAATTTTCTAGAGTAAAGAAAATAGGCTATTGACATTTGCTATCAAAATAGTCATTATATATGCTCAAGAGAAGAAGAAAACAGGTAAAACTTAAATCATTAAAAGGAAAAATGTGGGAGGTTATAAATCTAATTGAATGAGAGGTTAAGACATGTAACTTTGTATAAAAGACTCATTCTGAAGAAAAACTAAATAAACATTAGGTGGGAGTCAATGATTACAGCAAATGAAGATTGGATTTAGAAAACAGTAAGGAGTACAGGTGTAGAGTGACACAGGCAACAAATACAAAGGCCTAACGCTTAACCTTTAAATCAGTGACCTGGGAGGCTCAAACACACTCTGATGGGTATGAAAAGCATAAATAAAATAGCATAAAAAGCCATACACCAAATTAACAAAATGTTATGATTCAGGATCAAAATTTCCTATCAATAGGAAAAATAAAAGATAAGGAGCTTGGTTTTAATAACATGATATTAAACCAATTATGAGAAGGAAAGACAGTATAAAATGGAATGGATAATTCTATACTTTTGCCTCCTGAGAGGGTTGAGGATTAATGAGATGACAACACAGTTCCATTTGATACAAAAGGAAGGCAATGAAGCTTCAATGGAAAAATGTCTTTATTAATGAGGAAGTATGTTTTGTTTGAACATTAAAAATTATAAGCTTAGAATTTCCCATACTAGAGTCCTAGCAAAATAGACTTGCTGCTATTTTAGGGGCTTACACTGCTATTTCAAAAATAATCATAGGTAAGGATTCTCCCTAACCTGTATGAGGCAATTAACAAGTAATTGTCCTTTTATTTTTTTTTTTTAGCTCTATAGAGAATACTTTCTCATCTTTCTGAACATTATTCATTTATTCACATCCTCATATAAATAAATACAATAAAACTAGAATGTGATATATAGAAAATATAATAATAGTGTCACATATATTAATCATTTACCATACATATTGCAAGCACTATGCTAAACCTGCTCAATGTTAACATATTAAGCACATTCACTACAATAACTTATATGATTCTCAGTGTGACTGTGCTATTTATCAACTCATTGCCTCTCCACTCCAGATCTACCCTTCATTCCCTGTTCTGAAAAAAAATGGAGCTGGATCCTTTAAATATTTTTCCTTTGCAAAATGGCACAAGGTATCATCAGTAGAGGTTGTAGAAGGACACTGAAGGAAGAAGGAATGCTTCTCTTCCTGAGTCTGGTATGTTTCCCTTGCCATGCTACATGCAGCAGCTAGCAGCACCAGTGGCCAGAATCTTTCCCCAGCTCCCCTAAGTCAGCTTCATGCCAAACACCATGGGAGAAGCATCTCCCTATGGACGGCTTCCCCTGGTGTCTCCTTGGGCCACTTCACAGCCAGCAAATTCCACTGTTCTTCCCTGGGTGCTCCAACTCAGCCCTCAGGTCATAGCTGCTCCTTAGAAACTGCTATAGCTGTATTCTGTAGAGTTCTCTTTACTTCTTGCTAGTCTATCCTCTGTCACCTCTGATCCCCTATTAAAGCTAAAAATTCTATATATTAAACTTTGTTCAAATAACTGTGAGGTTTTTGTCTCATGCTTGGAATCTAACACAGTGCCTTTATGAGGCAACAGTTAGTGAGGCATTTTATTGATAGAAACCAGACTAAGAGAATAACTTTTCCAATATTGTATAGCTAATAAGTGGGAGAATTGGAATTTGAACCTTGCTTTTTTTAACTTCACAGCTCAAGTACTTAGCCATTTATGACCAGCTATAAAGAAAAATAGTTCCCTCTTTTATTCTTAGAAGTGTCCCAGTTTGTCTGATAAATTACATGGCTATTCTAATTACATTAGACTATTTCTCATTTTGTTTAAACCAGCAGTTCTCAAGCCTTTACCTTGTGACACAAATGAGAGTGAAAGTCATGTGACTTTCTCTATCCAATTCCTTTAGCCCCTTTCACACTCAAGAAAGCATATACCAAGACAAACTCAAGAATATTAATATGGAGATAACCTTAAATCAACTCTAGTTTATTGGAAAGGCAAGTCTTTCACATATTTTATATTTTGTCTACTATCAGTAGTTAATTACTTATGACAACTTACAGCTGATTGAGACACTAAATGTGTTGAAAAATGGTTAGTCTAACCTATTTACTAAGGAAACATCCTCATATGTAAGCTAAAGCTTTTCAGTTGCTCTATATAATACACAATTTATTGTGTACAATATAATATATGAATTGTTAATAGTCGGTGCATGCTTTATTAATATTCAAGTGTATTGCTTTATTAACATACTTAAAAAAGAGTTGATTATTCCAAAGGTGCAAAGCTACATCTCAAGCAAAACAGTTGCTTTGATGCTTTATCACTAACCTAAATACTAACTTTTTACATGTAAATAGTTCAGAGTAGGGACTCTAGATAGCAAAGGCACACACTAAACTGTGCATCTCACAAAGAACATCCTACAACAAATTTAAAGAAATGTGGCAGGATCTTGACTTTACATCTTCAGATAAATAACTAAACATTTTTTCCCAATAAACTATAAATAAAGATTCTTTAAGAATATCCATAACTTTCTAGGGTTATAAAACACAGTTTTGCCCAGCTTTACTTCAGATGACAAGGATCTAAAGACCACTGAAATTGTAGTTCCCCTCCCCAAATTTTAGAAACCAGAAGATTCAGAAGAGGGATGGAATATAGGGTAATTTGGGAATGAGAGAGTGGGACATCATAGGTGCTCAATAACTAAATAACAAATCAGTGTGTTGAGTTGATAGATGAATACTGTTTCTCATACAAGCATCACGGGCAGTTACCCAATAGGCTTACCTCGGTGTCAATATTGTGTAACCTGAGCATCTGAAACGTGCGAGATATTGACAATTTCAGACTCGCATTTGGAGTTAGGAGAAGTACTTGGAAATCCAACCTTGTTATCTAAAGAATTGTATGGTTCATGTGTTTAGGTGGGGATAAAAGACCAACACTGGGCCTTACTTTACCAAGAGTCTATCCCCGACTAGCACTATGACCCGTCATTCTTGAGGCTTTGTCTGCCAGCTTCTCAACAGGGCTTTGGCTTATGGGAGTCGCTGCATCTGCTTGCTGCATGCTAGTGGGACCTGCCTCCCTTAAGATATTTAATATCTATCACGGAGGCACCAGATTCCTGACAGCAAAAGAATACTAATGAATGCTATAGAAGCAGGTTCAGGAAAGATTACAGAAATTGTTTACAGAAGGCTTAAAATGGATGTTATACTAACTGCTCGCCTTAGTTTCCTTTTATTGCTTCTAGAAATCAGATATTGTTCATGAGGTTATTTGGTATTATTTGGTGATTTGGATTCTCTCTAGATATTACAGATATTACAGATATTCTTATTCTTTCCTAGAATCACAAAAGAGTTGGTTGATAAGACCGAATATTGCTTGAATGCATAGCAGTATATCTCCGGTTATCAAGCTCCAGTTCTCAGCTAGAATATTCATTTGAAAAATACTTTGTGTGTTTTGCCTTAGTAAATTTTTGTGCTGATTACAATGTGAGAGTTTTCTTCTGTGGTTATACAACCTCATTTTCGCAGTATGTGTTTTTGAACACAGGCTATAATGCACTCATAATAAAAGTAAATATGCATGCAATGACAAAACATTATATGTACCTTTTAGAGATATTTTTTTCTGGTGAAGTGTTTATTCATGATGACCTTTGCATATTTAGAGCCAATTATTTTGGCTAATTATAATCAATTATTTTTCAAGACAAAATTGGAAATGCATGCTATAGGCTGTATAGAGAATAATGTTTAACAGCATAACAAGAGCTACTGAATTTATCCCAAGGCAATTGGAAGGTATTAAAACTTTAGCTAGATTTGATTTTTTGAAAAAAGCCATATGCCTTTTATTTCTCTGTGAATTAATGGATTATTTCTTGATTATAAAAGAAATAGGACTAGGGAAACCCACTGCACATGCTTCTCTTCTTCCACACTTTTAATGAGGTGGCAAGAGAGTCACCTCCAACCCATTTTTGATGCCTCAACCTGCCACTCAGGCAGTACCAGTTTTTGATGGTTTGATGATTTCAATGTCAAAGCCATACTGGGATTCTCCGAAGCTTTCAGCCAGCAGTAAGGAAAATTTTTAGATGTATGATATCAATAACACTGTTATGGGGCTGGAGGCTCTGAGGTGTAAATACTTAAGCTGTTAAAAGGGCTAAAAAAAAAGCAACAAGCAATTGTTAAGTAATGGAAACCTTCAGTAATTACTAGCCCCACTGCCTTGGCTGTAACAGGCAAAATGCGCTGCATCCCATCACACATCCTGTGATTCACCCCATCCCCCATGAGACAGAGATTAATGCTGCAATATCAAAGAAGGAAAATGTGATTACACCAGATTTTATTGTAATACCATTATCGATTTGTTGCCATAATAACGTAGGATGCACATTGCTTTACTTCAGTAAGTTTTTATTTTTCTACATTTCCCCCTAGAGATTTGAAAGCCTATATGTCTATAAAATTGCAACCTGGAATCTGCAATTGGAAAGGCCTATCTATTGTTCTAAAGTTTCCTTTAATCTGACTATCCGGGTAGGCATAAACTATCATAGTAATAGAATGTATATCCTCAGTACTATAAATTTTCCATCATTGGGCACCTGTCTCAAGTGTACCTTAATATGGAAGGTGTATCTAGACATACTGAGATTTTTCCTCCATCTTAGTCATTTTTATTTGCGGGATGAAATGGCTTCTGCAGTATGATAGATTTCAAACTTAAACACCCAATAACCCATGACGCCAGCCTTTCCCTCACTACTCTCTTTAAAGTAGAAAACATATTTCAGTTAGTCTTATTAAAACAAAACAAAAAAGCTTTTGAATTTTTCAAGCTTTCTATTGTCCCATCATTGATTGCCTTTTAAATGACACATTTGTCTCATTTTTGGTTGTATATTTGCCAGTAATATTATTTTGTTAGTAAAACCAAACTTCATCGTAAATTATTACTTCATATGTGGATTCATATGAAGTCTGTGGATTCAGTATGTCTTCTGAAATACTACATTTTATGTAATAGGCACCTTTTGTGACACAAATATTATTCCTTGCCAAGTCTTCCATTCCCTACCTTCACTCTCTCCCTAGGTCAGGTCATCTAGTCTCATGGCTTTGTGTACCACTTACATAGGGATAGTTTCCAAGTTTGTATCTCTAGCTCAAATCTCTTCTGAGTTCAGACTCCTACAGCCAACTGTCTAGTTAACATAGTGTCTCAAGGCCATCTCAGCCTTCACAAATTCTAAGTGAAGCTGTTGGCTCCCTTTAAACCTGCTTCTCTTCTTCATCTCAATAAATGTCATCACTATCCACCCAGCTGATTATGCCAGAAAGCTAGGGATTCTCCTTCTCTTCATTCCCCACATCCAGTCCAACAGCACGTTCTGATGGTTCTGTTCCTCAAATGTGTCCAAACCCATCCCCTCCATCCACACCCATCCCCCGCCCCCTGCCCTTGAGGCTGCTGACTGCCCTGCCCTTGCCAGTATCCACTCAAGCTGTCCTCTTATCCATTTCCCTACATAAGAAATGAATATTCTTTTAAAATATAATTTAGATCATGTCACATCATAATTTGACTTAGAATAGAATGAAAAATCCTTGGTATTCTATTTAGAGTCAAGTCTAAACATCTTACTCTGATTTGCCAAGCCTGGCCAAGCCCATCTTGGCAACATGACTTCCTGTTGTTTCCCCTCTGCTAGATGGGCACCAGCCACTCTTCAGGTCCCACCTCGGGGAATGTGAAAGTACTATTTCTCTGCTGTGACTGCTCTCCCTCCTGATGTCTGAATTCCCAGTTCCTCTTCACCCTCCAGGTCTCAGTTTAAGTATCACCTGCCTAGAGAGTTTTCTTCCTGACCACTTAAGTATGATCCCAGCCCCCTACATCACCACCATTATTTCCTTTTATAGCACCTGCTCTATTTTCTTCATAACACTTTCTAAAATCCGTAATTGCTCATTTAATTTATTTACTTTTAATTGCCTATCTTTCTCTCCAGAGTAAAATTTCATTTAGGGCAAGGATATTATCTTCCTTGCTTATCTTTACAACCCCAGAGCCCAACACAGTGTTGGTCGCATAAGAAATGATCAATAAACAGGCTGAGTGGTGTTCCTCTGGACCATCATTTAATAGAGTCTTATCTGGTGGTGCTTATTCACGTCTGTCCCCATCATCTACTTCACTTCCTTTATTCACAATAAACATTGAAAAGTTATTTCAAGTTCTATTACCTTACCACTGCTGACTTATCATTCAGAAATAACCTGAAAGATGTGAATCAACTTATCTTTCAAGTATTTTCCTAAATTTGCTCATTTCTTCACCTATCAGGTATATGGGTTTGCGTTCAGTCACAAATGGCCACAAAAGTTCAGTGGCTTCATACAATGAAAGTTTATTTCTACTCATGTTCTATGTCCCGGGCACATCAGCAAAAGACTCTGCTCTGGTCATTCAGGGATGCGAATGAATGAGCAGAGGTCTCAGCGCCTTCTGGCTGCAAGTGTGTCATAGTGCCACCTCAGTTTCCATGGAAGGAGAACAGAGAAATTAGATGTCAAACATACTTTTTCCTTATTCCAGAAATAGCACACCACACCTCTGCTCACATTTCATTGGCCAGAACTACTGGTATGTCCCTGCCTAACTACAAGGAACCAGTAAGTGATAAACTCAAGGATAAACTCTCTCTGCCACTCCTGCTATACTATCCATATGGCATAACTAACAATCTTAAAGTTTTTAGAACTCTCTGTCTTTCTATTGTAGATGAAGGAGGTGTGTGTATGTGTATATTTATATATATATTGCTCAGCTTAAATATATGGCACTTATTTGTAATGTAATTCAATTTAGGAGAGAGTATTTATATATACATGAGCAGTTAATATGCACAACTCACATTGAACAAAACCTTGAAAAGATCTTGTGTTTCATAACATACTGTGTAAATTGATATAATAAAGGCAACAGTGTAACTGTGGGTGAGAAAAATAGAAATAAGAAAAATGAAAAGAATATTTTATTCAGCCATAAAAATAAATACTATCTCAAGTGTAATTTGTTCTTTCAGTCTGACAAAAGACATATATGCATTAAGATATTAAAAAAAAAAGTTCCCATGGATCCCCACTGCTCTCTAGATCAAAAACTTTTCACTATAACTGTGAAAGTCTTCCATCACTTAATATTACCTTATCTACTATACTCTTTCAAAAATAAATCTTTATTTGTGCTAAAGATTTGGCCTAGCTCTAGCAATGGAAATCAGAAAAATATATGGTCTTTGACTTCAAGAAATCCATTTAATGAGGGAAGGCTGACACTTATAAATGCTTAAGTATAGTATGATGATGCTTCCAAGTACTATAGGAACAGAGAAGAGAGGTAGAGAAGCCTTCATGGGAGTGGTGATATTTGATCAGAAACTTAAAGAATTATTTGAGGGGAATGGGAGTGGGGAATCCAGTTCAAAAATCACTAGACCAAGTTCCAGCGAGAGGTTTGTGCCCAACTACATTGCATATCAATATAAAAGCCCATGCTCACATCTTTAGCCAGGCCACCTGTGTTGGGGAGCAGTCCAAAGAGATGGAGAGTAGTTGATTAGGTATAGAAAACAGTGAAAGGTGCTCAAAAAGAGAGCAAAGCATGTATAAGGTCACAAAGAAATGAAAGAGCCTGGTGTGTATCAAATTGACAAATGCCAAAAGTTGAATCTCATATTCCATTGGGAAGGCTGTCTCATACTTTGCTAAGGCAAAAAGTACAACCCCTAGAGAGAAGAATTTGACAACCTCTAGTAAAACTGCCTATATGTTATCGATTGACTCAGCAATTCCTTTCTAGGACTCTATCCCAAAATTGACACTGGCAAAAGCATGAAAAGACATTATGTACAAGCCTATTGATTACAGCCTTATTTTTAAAACAAAAAAATAGAAACAAAATTAACTTTCAGTCAACAGGGACTAGCTGAATAAACTATGATCCATCTATACAATACAGACACTGCACCTGGAAAAGTCACAGAGACTATCTTTATTAACTACAATGGCATACCTTATATTTAAGTAAAAAGTAAGTGACGAAGAATAAGTATAGGGTACTATCATTGATCTGGGCAAGGAGGGACGTGAGTATTTATATTATATACATTGAACATATGAAATTGTCATGTTTAGTTTAACAAGCAGTCAGATATTGATAATTTGATGTCCTATTTAATGTATCCATATTAGCCTATATTTTTAAAAGTGAAAAAGTAAAAATTTCAAATGATGTCTTCAAGATACAATGACACATATCCTAGATTTACCATAAATAATCCCAATTTACACTTGTTTCCAAGGTGTAGTTATTAATACAATCACTTTTCACTCTTAAAAGTATCTCAATATAGACCAAAATTTTATGGTCATATAGGGGACAGAGGGGGAGAAAAGATGAAAGGACAGGTTGGAATGAAGAAATAAGGGTAAAAAGAACAGAGATAGAATTTGACTACTTGAACACTGTTTTGTCAATTTAACATTGAAAATATATAAATATTTTAAATTAAAAGTTAAATGAAAACAATAAAGCTCAAGGCATGTTTATTTGGTAGCATAACTATACAGAAACAATTTAGAATGACATAAAAATGCAATAATGGTTCCTTAGTGGGAAAAGAAAAAAGAAGAACTGTAAACATATCTTAAGCTATTTTCATAAATTATTGTATTCTTGATACTGTTGGTATTATTCTAAGATAGCTTTGTGTATAGTACAGAGTAAAAGCAAGTGAATAATTGTACTGGCATCATTAACAACCAAGATTTTCAGCATGAGAGAAGAGATGATAAAGAGAAATTTCAGTAAATATTCAGTAGCTCTCAATTTGAATATAAAAGCTTTAGTGGGAACTCAGGATATATGCTTTATATTGCAATATATATTTATATATAAAACACCTTATTTTTTTTTTAGAGCAACTACAGGTTCATAGCAAAATTGAGAGGAAAGTACAGAGATTTCCTATGTACTTCTTGCCTCCACACATGCTTAAACTACATTAACATCAACATCACTCACCAGAGTGGAATAATTTCTACAGTTGATGAACCCACATTGATACCCAAAGCCCATAGATTATACCAGGGTTTACTCTTGGTGTTATCCATTCTATGGGTTTGGACAAATGTGCAATGACACGTTTTTATCATTATAACATCATACAAAGTATTTTCACTGCTCTAAAAATGCTCTGTTCTCTACCTGTTCATCCCTCCCAACCCCCACACATGGCAACTGCTATCTTTTTACTGTCTCCATAGTTTTGCTATTTCCAGACTATCATTTTGTTTTCTTACAATGTCTTTGTCTGGTTTTGGAATCAAGTTAATCCTGGTCTCATGAGTTAGGTAGTAGTCCCTCGGCTTCTATCTTCTGAAAAAGACTAGAGAATAGGCATAATTTCTTCCTTAAATGTTTGGTGAATTTACCAGGAACCCATCTGTGCCTGGTACTTTCTTTTTTGGAAGAGTATTAACTAAAGATTTTATTTCTTTAATAGATATAGGCTTATTCAGATGGTCTGTTTCTTCTTTTGTGAGTTTTGGCAGATTGTCTTTTTCAAAAAATTGGTCCATTTCATCTAGGTTATCAAATTTGTCAACATAGAGTTGTTCAGAGCATTCCTTTATTATCCTTTTAATGTCCAATGGATCTGTAGTGATGGTCACACTTTCATTTCTGATATTAGTAATTTGTATCCTCTTCTGTTTTTTTGTATTTAGTCTGGCTAGAGGCTTATCAATTTTATTTATTTTTCTCAAGGGACCATACTTTGGTTTCATTGATTTTCTCTATTGATTTAGTTTTCAATTTTGTTTATTTCCACTTTAATTCTTAGTACTTTTCTTTTGCTTACATTGGGTTTAATTTGCTCTTATTTTTCTAGTTTCCTGATGTGTTATATCTTGAAAACCAACAAACAAAAACATATTCCTAATTCTGTACACTGAAAAAATGTAGAGACAATGACTAATTCAGTCGCTCTGAGCATGCCTAGCATCCACATTGTGGTCACTACTATGAATTCTTTCTAAAAGGAGCCAGGGATCCTTGAAGAAATAGATGCCTCCAGACTCTGGGTAGGAAAAGTCAAGATAGCCTGAATTTCTTGTTATACCAGCAAGCAAAGAAGCTCTCAATGACTACTAAACCCAAGGAAAAGGATTCAGGGTGCAGCTTGAATAGCCTCCCACTGGCATAAGAGGGTGGAAAGGAGAGACTCTTGCATTTATCCTGCTTTTCTTTAACTGTACCTCAGTATAAGCAATTACTTTATATTTGGAAACTTCTCTTTATGGAAGTGTTCATACTAATAAATAAAGCTTTTGAAACTCAAATATTACTGGTTTACATTCCTAGTTAATTAATCAATCTGGAAAATGATCATCAATAAGATTATAAAAGGACTTGGAGAGGGGAGAGTATAGCTCAGCAGTAGAGTGCGTGCCTAGCATGCACGAGGTCCTGGGTTCAATCCTCAGTACCTCCACTTAAATAAATAAATAAGTCTAATTACCTACCCCCACCCCAAAAATGAAACTCTTGACCTACTGTATAGCACAGGGAACTATATTCAATTTCTTGCAATAACATGTAATGGAAAAGAATTTGAAAAGAAAAAAAATATGTATGTATGTATATGTATAACTGAATCATTTTGCTATACACCTGAAACTAACCAACTACACTTTAATAAAAAATAAAATTTTTTAAAATTTAATAAATAAAAGGACTTGCAGTTAGTTGTTATGTAACTTCTGAGGATGTACACATCACCTCTGTAGTAGTCTGATAATGCATTTTGATGTAATAATCAGTACACACAGAATACAAGGATCATCACAGGGATGCAACCAGCACAACCTGAAAAGTGGAAAATCCATTAGAAAACTACCTGTTTTTTTGAACAAAGAATGTAAGATAAAAAGAAAAAAGAAAGAGGTAGACTCTACAGGCCTAATTAAACTTAAGAGACATGTCAAACAATTGCAGTATTTGGACTTATTTGTAACTTGATTCAAACAAGCAAAATATATAGAGCAAAAATGTAGTCAGTTATAAGATGGTATCTAGAAAATGTGAATACAAGCTGGATATTTGATTATCGATTATTGTTCATCTACACTTCATAGTTACAGCATATAATTATGGTTAATGTACTTCACAAGCAAACAAAAACCTCAAATACTCTATTGGCAATTCCTACAGATCAAAAGAAATATCTTTTTTTCTTCTCTGGAGCACATGCCTCTTGGCCTTGCTACATTTTCTCTGTAGTATCTCATCTCTACTGTCAAATCCAAAGAACTGACACCAGAAACCAAAGGCTTTAACTCTAGGAAGACTGTGAGCAGTGGATGGCTACGGTGTTACCTTGCAAATAATGACCAGAGGAAAATCCCAGAATATCTGGGGGGAGTAGGAGCAGATTGCCATTGGGCTATAGGAAAATCAGTTTACAAACCAGAATGGGTGGTTACAAACAGGAGGAAAGCTGAAACAGGTGCTGAGAAACTAAGTTTAGCTGAGTAATAAGAATGGAATCCAGGTTAAAGATAGAGTCAGAACAGATGGAACAAAAGTTGAGCAGTAAGCAATGTTGAATAACCAGAACAGGAACAGTGTCAGAACCAGAATCAAGAAAGATACAGAAATCAGGGGGAGTGGTTAGCTCAGTGGTAGAGTGCATGCCTAGCGTGCATGAGGTCCTGGGTTCAATCCGCGGTACCTCCACTAAAAATTAAAATAAAATGAATAAACCTAATTACCCCCCCCAAAAAAACAAAACAAAACCAAAAAATACAGAAATCAATCTCTGAAGAAGCAATAGAGAACAGAATCTTACCAGCTTGTTATGAAGAAAACTTCCCTTGAAGCAAGGGTAATTTTTAAAGCATTGGCCAGAAGCTTTTTCTCAAAACTTCACTTGCCTTAAAAGAATTTTGGTTCTGGGTAGGTAGGAAATTATATGCTGTTTACTACACAATTATACATTATTCATTGTACATACTAACTGTAAAAAAAAAAAGAAAAGAAACCTTAATGGCAGCATATCATAGTGTTTAGTTAAGGAGTAAATAAAATTAAGTATTTAAAGCACATTCAAAGCACTTATTTAAAGCTCCTTAAATGTTATTTTCAAAACAATAACAACTAATATTGAAGGGAGGTTGTGTTTGTAAATTATATCTTGTTGAAGAAGGTCACTAAATCCTGTCATTTCTACTCCTTTAAGGTCTTTAAACTTATTTCTCCTTGACGTCTCTGCTGACATAACTTTAGTTTAAGCCGATGGTTCTCAGAATGTAATCCAGGGATCCCTGAGGGTTCCTGAGACTCTTTCAAGGGGTCCATGAGGTCAAAACGATTTCATAACAATATTAAGATATCATTTGTCCATTTTTACTCTCACTGTCTCCCAGATATTCAGCAGAATTTTCCAGAAGCTACATGACATGTGATGACATCTTTACTCTGATGACTACTAGAAAATGTGTTTGCTCTTGTGCTTTAAAGCTTTCTCACTTTTTGTTTCTATTATAGTAAAGATCAATAGATAGAACTTATATAACTGTAAATTCTTGAGGCCCTCCATGATTTTTAAGAGTTTAAAGGGGCCCTAAAAACAAAAAGATTGAGAACTGCTACTTTAAACCATCATTTGTTGCTTTAATTTTTACAAGTGCTTCCTAATATATTCCTCCCTCTTTCTAATTTCTCCAGAATTCTCACTCAAAAATGCAAAACTGATTATATTGCATTTCTGCCTAAAATTTTTATATCTCTTATAATGTGTAAGATGGAGAAGTAGCAAAACCCAGTGGAACAAATAAGTGAGCCTTTGGTTTCATCTAGGGCTGAAATTCCATGTGTGTCAGACTGTTAACTGTCCCCAAATAACAATTTATGTTACCTCATTTTTGTAATAAAACCCTCTGAGTTTTAGCTTGAACACATGACATTACCACTAGAGATTACTCCCTTGAACATAAGCGTGGTCATATGATGTTGGGCACTGGGAGATATAAGCAGCTTCCAGGTCAAGTTGTCCAAAATAGAAACTGGTTTCCTTATACTTCTTTCCTCTTTTCCACAAGCTTCAGTGGGAACTAGAGGCTGCTGAGGCAGCCTCAGCCATGTGGATGAAAATCATACTTACCTACTTCAGGTTGTCTGCCCAAGACCATACTGTTTCATGGGAAAAAAATTAGCGTGTCATGAGTCAGTTTTGACCAAGTAGGCAAAGATCTGGGCCTAACCTCAACCCAGTGCTTGCATGACCTGAATTCCTCAGATAAATTTGTATAGAAGGCTCTTTCTAGATATTTTTAGATTCCTACTCTGGGTTCTCATTAACCTGGGCATGCTCTAAACAATACTTTTTCATTTATCCTTTTACTTAATGTTAATGAAGTACACTAAGCACTGTGCACAGTAGTATAGCAATATTTAGTCTCTATTCAATACATCTAGCAACACCATGGGATTCCAAATGGGGAAAAAAAAAAAGTGTTCTGATAGGCATACAGAGCAAAGTGACACTTGTTGAGGTCCCTGCTACTTGTGGACAGACCCAGAAACCATGTGACTGGGCTCTTGGCTGTTGGACAGACTTGGGAACAAGTGATAGGGTTCCAGATTTATTAGACAGGGCAGTTAAGAAGAAAGTGGGACACTAGTTCCAGGCTCAGTTTGTGAAAAAGAGCGAGGTCTGCCCAGAGGGGACCCTGGGTATGACTGAGAAGTAAGCACATCTTTTATAAAGCATGGCCTATTCTCGAATCCAGGAGAAACTGAACATGGAATTAGAAGATGAGTGACCCAAGCTCATCAAGAGCTGAAGAAGCCAAATAAGGAGAAATGTTTCTGCAGTAACAGGGGATGTGTGTGGAATGTTGGAATTATACCTTTTGTAGACATACTTTTTTTTCCATGTGAAAAAGGCACATACTTTCCCAGCCCATTTTTTGTTTAAAATGGAAATGTGCCCCTTTTGGGGAATTGACAGTGTTATGATAACATTTTTACTGAAAATAGTTTCAAATTTTATATTGTTTTTAGATTGAACCATATGAAATTGCTGCTTTGTGGATCAGACACAGAGTCAAAGACTCACACAACTGTAAGAAGGTAGGAGTGAAGGCCAGGAAGGCCTCTTTTGAGAAATCAGAAAATGCAAGAATTGCAGGTAAGCCAGCCCCAAAGATCACAGATACCTGCAGCCTCAAAGTGGCTTGTACTCAGGAGGATGTCAAAATGCCAAAGGTAAAAACCTTACCTCTGCCATCTACCTGGGGTCTGTCTAAAGCTAAAGCATAATGGCTTTTCCTTCTCTTCTCTTACAAATCTAACGCAAGTGCCTTTCATTGATAGTTTCTAATTTGAATCCTGCTGGCAAGGGAATGTGTAGAACACAGTTTTGAGGTGTTACACCCCTGTGGTACAGTAGGGAACCTAGAGGAGCTTTAACGTATGTTAATGTCATTTTTATTGATTAGACTCTGGGTAGAGTTTCTGGAGTAGAATAAATAAGAGTTCAAAGCAGAAAGAGAAGGTAGAGGAGGTTATGTGTCAACTCAGACTCCTTTCCTCTCAAGTGGCCCTTTTCCCTTTGCTCCCTCTGCTTCTCCAGTGCCCCCTTTATTGTGGATAAATGGAGATGCTGCTAACACTCATACCTCAGATGGGTGTGTGTACACATGTGTGTGTGCACATGGGTGTGTACTTCCTTAGGATCCATAAAAAAAGACTTTTAGTTATTTTACTGTCCTCTACACCTCCCTTCATTCAAGGAATAAAAGTCACATCTACAATTTTTAAATTGGGGGAATTGGAGTTGTTTCGAAATGTATGTAACATATTGACCAGGAAAGAGGGATATCTGGGATTCCCTGCTATAACATTAAATATATACTTTATTCATTGATGTCCATTTACAACAAAAACTGATGTGTTATTGTTAATGAAAATATAATTTTTCATTTGGTAAAGATGCCCCCAGACCCACTATTTCAGTTTTTCAGATTGATTATTTAAGAAACCAGTGGCAGATTAAATCATGGGGCTTTCATTGTAATTAAATCTAATTCTTGGACATTATATTAATGCTGGACTATCAGTATAATAATGGCCACCAGTGTACTTTTCATTTATATTTCCACAATACTATCTATCTATGGAAGGCAGCTAATTTGTCATAATGGAAAGTTAGTGTTCTTAAGGTACATTTTAAAAGGGTAATTTCTTATGACTTGACCACAATAGTTCATGCTGGGGAATTATATCATTTTTTTCAATATGTCAATGTTAATCCATTTTGCAGTCTGTTTAAGCCTGGTTGGGTGCTCAGTGGTTAAAGCTGTAATTGTCTCACACATTGTCGTAAATACATAGAAAGACATTGAGAGAAATTATCTGTGAAAATAGTTTCATGTATCTTGGGAATTATAGAATAATTTATGATGACATTTGAAATAATTTTTAAGGTTTTTAAAAAAGGACTGAGTTAAATTACTTAGGAGAAATAACAATGCGTCTGTCTCTTCAGACTATATTTTTTAATTTGTTTCCTAGATCTAAATACTCAAGCCCATCGTAGAAAGTATATTTTAAAATGAATACTCAATCCACATATAATTCTGCTGCCTAGAAACACCACCGTTTAAAATATATATCTTTTCTTCCCTTTTTAAAAAAAAAGTATCTATGTAGAAGTAGGTATATGTATTGGAGGGTGCACACATGAATGTGGATGTGTGTGTTTTCTATCAAATTAGGAACATAATATCTTTTATTCACTATTTAAATATAGGAGACTCCATCAGCATTTAGTGTTGAAAAGTGGTATCTGAAGACAGATTGATTTTTACTGCTTTGTAGATAACTGGAATTTATAAGATCTAGGATTTTGTTGATATGGGTGGATTATATCAATAGATTTTCAAACGTTAAGCCAGCCTTGCATCCTACTTGGTCATTTTGTAATACATTTTAAATATTTCTGAATTCTAGTTGCTAATATTTTGTTAAGGATTTTTGTGTCTAAGGGACATTGGTCTATAGGCTTGCTTTGTTTTCTGGGATTTTTTTTTTGTCTTCCTCTGATTTAGTATGAGGTTAATTAATACTGGCCTCATAAAACAAGTTGGGAAGTGTTCCTTACTCTTCTGTATTCTGAAAAAGGTTGTGTAGAATTCATGTTCATTCCTCTTTAAATAGCAGAATTCTCCAGTGAAATAATTTTGTCCCAGAGATACCATCTTCAGGAGCTTTTAAACTATGAATTCAATTTCTTTAATGGTTATATTGCTATTCAAGTTATTTTGTCTTAGTTAAAATTTGGTAGTTTGTGATTTTCAAGGCACTGGTCCATTTCTTCTAGGTTTGTTAATTAAAGAGCATAAAATTGTCCATGGTATTTCCGTATTATTTTTTTAATGTCTGCAGGAGTCTGTGGTGATTCTTTTTAATCAGTTAAATTTTGTGAAAGTAAAATGCACAGATCTGAACAGCACAGTTTCATGACTTTTGACAAATATATACACCCATATAACCATTGCCAGAATCAAAATGAAGAATATTTCCATCTGTCTTGAAAGTTCACTTGACTTCCTCGTCAGTCAATAAGCAGCATCCCTGAGGAAACCACTGATATGATTTCTATCATTCTAGAACAGGGGTTGGCAAACTACAGCTCAAACCAGTTAAATCTGGACTACCACTTCTTTGTGTAAAGAAAGTTTTACTGGAACAAAGTCACACCCATTTTTGAATGCACTGTGTACTGCTGCTTTCACACTACAAGGGCAAGGTTGAGTCCTTGAGACTGAGACATTATGGCCCACACTGGGGAAGTGAGTCTTTTCTGGACTTTTCAGTGTTCCTGCAAAGACCCAGTCTCCTGAGCTATGAAAGTTGACATGTCATAAAAATAGAGAATGCTTCCATTTGTCTCCTAGAAAATTTTTATTTCACATTTGAAGGGTGTGTATTTACATTTCAAAGGGGAATGGAACTGGGAGCCATTTGTTTTCATTTCAAAGGAATGTAAAATAGGACCTTCCTTTTTTCTTCCCTGTGAAGATGTATTTACATTAGAGAGGTAAGATGTGTGTCCTTCTCTCAGAAGGAGTGGAGGGCAGCTGAATAGCAGTTCCCATATAAACCCCCAGATACATAATTCTGGGGTTCCTCTCCTGTGGTTCAAAAACTTCCTTTTTATATTGCAGGCCTAAACTCCTGCTTTGTGCACATTGCCCTGCAGGGAGAGAACTAGGAGCAGGGAACCTATGCAATGAGTGCTGTCAGCAGTAATAGTCTGCCTTTGATCCAGAAACTTCTCCTTTGCTTTCAGGACAAAACAAATGAATATAGATACTAAAAATTTATTGCCACAAAGCCTAAAATGTTTACATCTGGCCCTTTACAGAAAAAGTTTGCCAACCCCTGTTTTAGAGTAGTATTACTGTTCTTGAACTGAAATATATGGAATCACAAGTTTATACTCCATCTGGTTTCTTTTTAACATAGTGCTTTAGAGATCTATTCATATTGTTGTGTGTATCAACAGTTCTTTTAATCTCTGAGTAAATTCCATTAAGTGACTATCCTACCATTTTGTTATTTATTTTCTGTTGATGAACATTTGAGCTGTTTTCAGTTTTTGGTTATTATGAACAAAGTTATTATGAACATTCTTGTACAACTCTTTGTAGACACGTGCTTTTATTTTTCTTGGGTATATCTTCTGAGTCATAGAAAAGATATACATTTAACTTTATTAAAAAATCTTGTTTTCCAAAACTGGTTGAATCGTTTTACACTGTCAGTGTCAATGTATTAGAGTTCTAGTTGATTCAAATCATTATCAGTACTTAGTATGATCAGTCTTTTTAATTTAAGCCATTCTGTGGGTGTGAAGTGGTACCTTCCTGAAGTTTTAATTGCATTTTTCTAAATAGTAATGATGTTGGGCTCCATTTTGGGGTACTTATGAACCAATCATGTGTCTTTTGTGAAGTGTGTGTCAAAACCTCTATTGCTTGTCTTTTTAAATTTTATTTTTAGTAGTTCACTTTATAGTTTGGATTAAAGTCATTTGTCAAATGTGTGTATTGCGAATATATTTCCCAGTCGGTGACTTGCCTTTTCATTTTCTTAAGAGTATTTTGTGGATGAGAAGTTTTTTAATTTTGATAAAACTCTGTTTATCAGTGTGTTCTTTTGTGGTTGGGGATTTATTTGCCCTAAGAAGTCTTTGCCTATTCTACAGTGAGCAAATTTGTGTTTTCTTCCAGAAACTATATCCATTTAGATTTTACATTTAGGTCTATGGGCTACTTTGAATTAACTTTTATGTATGGTGTTAGGAATGGTGTCCAGGTTTTGGTTTTGTTTTTCTGTAGAACATCCAGTTTTTCCAGCAATATTTGTTGAATATATCTTCCTTTCCTGCTTAATTTCTTTGGTTACCTTTATTGAAATTCAATTGCTGTATAGGAGTGAACCTGCTTCTGAACTCTCTATTCTGTCTGCTGATTTATTTGTCTGTGAGTATGCTCATACTACACTAACTTAATGTTTGTGGCTTCATAGTTTATCTCAAATTAAGTTGCCTTCCAGCTATTTTTCTTCTTCAAGATTTTCTTGGCTATCCTAGTTCTTCTGAATTTCCATTTGAATTTTAGAATCAGCTTATCTACTTCTACAAAATAGTCTGCTGGAATTTTGACTGAATCTATAGATAAATTTGAGGATAATTAACATCTAAAAATACTGAGCTTTTTCAATCTATAAGCATAATATATCTCTTTATTTATTTAGATCTTCTTTAATTTCTCTCAAAGTATCATTTAGCATTTTTCGTTGTACAAGTCTTGTAAACCTTTCATTAAATTTATTCCTGAGAACTTGATGGGGTTTTGTTTAATGCTATTGTTTTTTCAGTCTCAAATTAGCCATTGACAGAATGTAAAAATACTATTTATTTTTGTAAAGGGACCTTGTCTCATACAATCTTACTAAACTCACTTATTAGTTCTAATAGTTTGCTTATACATTTATCTGGATTTTCTCTTACGTAATCAGTTTTCTGTTTCTTTCCAAACAAAACACATATGATTACTACACAGGTTACTAACTTATAGCCTTAAGAAACTAAACTCATTGGTATGCAAATGAAAAAAACTGAGGTGTAAGAAATGGTATATTTAGTGAGTGCTTTGCTGAGCTAGTACACGGTCCTCCTCTGATTCGAAGGCCAGGAGTTTGTGACCAAACTGCCATTAGGTGAGAATAAGATGACTCTCAGAATTAATGTCCCACTTCTATGCCTGACAAGTTAAATTCAGCTACGTTTCCAAAGCAGCTTCAATCCTAGGATGCTCCTCAGCAGTGTCTGCTCCCTATGTACTGAAAAGTTGTAAATAGGTTGCCTTTTTGAAATTCACACAAATTTTTTTTTTATTCTTGGAATTAAAAGAAAATCCTGGAATAACTGTAGGTGTGAGTCTCCTGATCGTGTCTTATGTCTATCCATAAACCTTACTTTAACCCAAGAACATGTTTTTTGCTTGTTTTAAATTTTTATTAGTGTTCCTCCAATAATTAGATTTTAGTTCTTACCAGTGACTTCTGTCCATTTATCCAAAAAGTATTTAAGCTGTATGTTTCCAGTACTGCAGTAGGTCCTGGATTATGAAGTATAAGCAAAAACAAATCCATTTCCTGCTCTTATGATACTTCAAGTTGAGTGAGAGGACTGCTATTTAGTTTTGTGTGTGGTTCAAATTCTCAGTTCCTAAGCTATAGGTCAGAGAATAGGGAATAAATAAAATATCAATCCCCTGCCACTTTTTTTTCCAAGCAGGTGACTCTGCTGGATCACGCAAGGCAAATATAGGCTGGCCATAAATCTCATTACTTAGTGTATATTATCCCTACATTCCATTAACAGCATGTCAGACTGCACTGACTTTCAGAATTATTGAGTTTCCATCTCTTTTGGGGGAAATCAGGAGAAGATGTGTCAAAACCTATAAGTCAGATTATTTTAAGACAGAATTTTAAATGACCTTTTAATGTAATCAATTTGTATTCCTAAGTATTTTTCCTAATTTCTAATGCTTTCTGATATTTTTCATTAGATTTCATTTTAAGTCGCCTGGAAATGAGCATCTTATTGTTCAAACCAGTTATCCTTACTGAACAATTTCATAATGCACTGTTTTTTAAAAAATATTCCACTTTTCTATAACTATTACTATCACTATTTTTAAAATATAATCCTTGTTTTGAATCAAAACACACCCTTACAAGTGACTCTATAGAGAAAAATAGCCCATACTAAGACAAATTATCTGCACACAAAGTTAGTTACAAATGTCAGAAGAAAAACTCTTCATACCAACTTGCTCAGCATCTGATTTTCTGCTAATTCTCTTTAGTGGAGTACCCATTTCCTGTGGATAAGTTTTATACTTATTTTTTAAAATCACAAAATAATTGCTGCTTCTCTAGATGATTTTGAACTCTAGGTGAAAATGTTTTGTGCATCAATTTCGAGTCTTTTTTGGCATCCATCTCTTCATTTTGTTTCTAAAATGGATATATTATTTGCAGAAGAATTATATGCAGATTACTGCTTGTAGTGTCATTTATTCTTTTTCAAATTACACAGTTCTCCCTCAGTTCAGGAATCATTTACATTATAAAAGATATATACAAGAGGAAGTAATTAATTTGCTTTTATTATAAGCCCCAGAATCCTCTGTCCTAATGTTATGTCAGTGCTTTACTCATGTCTGACCTTGACCTCATCAGTAGGGACAAGAAAATGAAGGGACTTTCCTCTGTCTGTGTCTGACCTACAGTTCTGGAAGATCAGCTAGTAGCAGTAGAACATTATTTTGAATTTTAGTTGGCAGGAGGAAAAAAATGTGAGAGAGACTAGTTTGATGCTAAAGATCACTGTGTCTGGGAATCTGTTCTCAGTGGAAGAACGGATTGTATTTTTCAGCATTTACAGAAAGAATTTTCAGTTGCATGCTTCTCTCCCCCAAAAACAAACTCATGGTGTTTTGGGTTCCTCTATTTGTTACTTCTTTCTGCTAAATGGTTTCTGATTTGCCTGAAGAAAAGAAGCATAATCCAATGCACTGTTCCTTACCAATGAGTTTGGAGGTTTGTGTGTGTAAAGAAGGAATTGATGTCTCAAAATATTCATGGGTTTTTCATTTTTCCTTGTGGACTTATTTCAGGGATACAAAGTTATATGCCTATAGGGCCCAAGCAGGTAAAAAAAAGTCATGATTCCAGCTTGGTATAAAGCACTAGAGATTGGTGGGTCCTCGAGATTACAAGCCTCAGCTAAAATCCTTCCAGTCCTAATTTTTAAACATTGCTTTAGCTAAACTGAACACTGGGGAGGGAGAGGGGGAGATAAGGACGTTTCAGCCATGAAGACAATGGTTTCTTGCTTTTATCTGGGTGGCTGGCATGAAGTACCTTCTCTCTTTAATTCTATGAATGGCTGTAAGAGGGAAGTATCACTGTCCCCATTTGATCAATGAACAGAGAGACCAGTAATGTGTAGATGTACTTATAAGTATATGTAAATAAATATGCCTACATGTACTTATGTAGATTATTATATGTATAGCTATGTGAAAGGTAGAATCGCATAGCAAAAGTACCATCAAATTAAGAAACAAACTGGACTTCAATATCGCTTCTGCCACCGATTTCACATACTATATGGTGGAATCACTTAGCCCTTCTTTGCCTTTTTTTTCTTCTGTAAAATGGGGATTTGTCATACTTTTTAAAAATTAAGAGAGGCAATATTTGTGAAAGTACTTGATCAACATAAAAAAGTTAAAGTAAACCAAGGTATGAATTAACTTTCACAGAGTATGGACATCCATGACTCTATAGAGACAACCTGGGAGTGGATGTGGGAGATGGGTGCTGTAGAACTAGGTTAGGCAGAATAAAGATCTCCCAAAGATGTCCCCATCCTAATCCCAGGATTTATGAACATGTTAAGGTACCTGGCATAAAGGAATTGAGATGCAGATGGAATTAGAGTTGCTAATCAGATGCCCTTCATATAAGGAGATTATCCTGGATTTTCGGTGTAGTATGCCAGTAGAGAAGGACTCAACCTGCCTGTGAATGCGCGCAGCTTCTAGGAGCTGGAAGCCTCCAGAAAAAACACAGCCCTGCTGACACTTTGATGTCAGGCCAGTGAGACTCATTTCCAAACTTTGACCTCCAGAACTGGAGCATAATAAATTCGTGATGTTTAAGCCATGAAGGTTGTGGTAATTTGTTACAACAGCAGTTGGAAACTAATACAAGAGCTGATGACAGAGAGGACCCGTAAATGATCCCTGCCATGTGTCTGAAGGACTCCCCACCAATTCACAGGAAAGTCAGACTGAATACCATCAGACTAAGCCTTTTCCTTTGAGTCTGGCGGCTTTCTGGATACTTGTCTTGGGCCATTTCACCACTGTAGAAATCAGAGAGGATTCTCTGGACAGGAACTCATGAAAAGAGGACACCTTTGAGGGTGATAAATATGTCATTTGCAACCTACCAAGTGTACACTTTAAATATTTGCCATTTATTGAATATCAGTTGTACCTCAATAAAGCTGCCTTTAAAAAATGAAATGTGGACTCTTCTGATTTTCAAGTGTCTCTCACTCTGCCAAGTACAGCAGTGGGCTCAGAAGTATCAGTGGTGATGTGGGCCATGTCCTGTGATGTAGGCCATGAATTTTATGTGGTTCACAACTTGCTTCCCAGCATGAGTCCTGAACTATAACTTCTTAGCGGCTGTAAAAAGAAGGTTTGGGGTTTCACTTGGCACCTTATTTTCTCAATGTAGCAATAGCTAATTCTCTCTTTTCCCTTCAGATCTTTCTTGTAGTACAGAGAAGCAGAAATACATCCATGTGCCTCCCCCTGAGCGTCCATTGTCTTATCCTGTCATGACCAGGAGGGAAAGGCTGCCCTTGTCTCAGGGGTGTGGGGGAAACAAAATAAATGCCGAGTTAATCCAACCTGCTTGTTGGGTTAACTCCACTCGTTAATGTCGCTCCTTCTGGGCTTTACTTCATTTCTGGAATTCACAGTTCAAGATATGGGACTACCTTGACGCATGGCTGTGCTACCATATTAGAAGGAACTGACTTCTTAACGTTCCCCTTTTCCGCCTCTATCCACCTCCCATACCCACCACTCTGCCTCCAAGGACACACCACCTGCTTATTCGCCAGCTTCTAGGCTCTTCAGGTACAGTGAGCTTTGAGCTAATCATGTCACAAAATTTACTTTATCCACCTAAGTTAACTCCAGGTTGTCTCTATGAACTTGAACAGATCAGTTTCTGTTCTCTTGTCTGTAAAATGGAAATGATATTTTCTAGCTGCTCCCTTCTTCATACTGATAAACAGGAGGCTGGAAATATCCACACAGTTCTGAGTTCCTCAGAAATGTGGCTAAATAGAAATTATGTGATACATGTAAGTATTCATCATAGACATGCCTAATGGGGAAAAAAAGCTACATGAAGAAAGAGAGTGTTATGGTCATTAGGGAGAGTTACAGCGAATTCCCCAGGTTCCTTTTAGAGCAGAAGTTAAGCCCGAGTCTCATTCGTGGAATGTGCCCAATCCACTCAATCATGTAACCTCTGGGGGTGCTTCTTTTGGTTTAATTTGCTTCCTCTGGATACCCCCAAATTTCATAGTATTTTCACAAAAATAGTTGTATTCATCCCAATGTTTTTCTCCTTTCATTATTATTTTTTCCCTTGAATATAAATGTATTTGTTGAAACGTATTTGCATCAGTAATGATGGACTTGCCATGATATTTCAAAATTATATTTTGTATTAGTAAGTATATTACAAAATTGTGTTTCTGGTCTCTCTTTAGAGGCAAGAAGAAGGGTAGCATTTGAATCAAGGCTATGAGGTAAACCTTTCTTTCTCTCTCTCTGATAGATACACACACGTCCTTGTATACACACGTGCCAACACAGACACAAACACCCCACCGCCAGGAGGAGATGGCTGTATATTGAACCTGAAGAAGACCTCAACTACCACTCACTCTTTGAAATCCTTTGTATATTCTTAAGCCTTTAGAGTTCAGTGTTGTTTTTATATGCTCTCCTTTTGGATAATGAAAGAGATACGTACAACATTCTGTATATTAATGCCATAAATGTCTGCCTCTGGCAAAGCCTTAATGTATGAACAAAGAAAGGAATTGTTCACACAGCAAAACATACGATGAGAAATGAATATCGGTGGTGGAAACCTCTCTGTTAGAGGGAATTTCAGATCATTTCAATGTTTACATTTGCAACTCAAACATATTGACAGAGCAATGCAAATAGATGTACACTAGGAGATGCAGGAAGAAAATTATTTGCACAGATACTGCAAAGATTTTCTAGCTGTGTGAGAAATGAAAATGCATTTTTGGCATATTTGGTAAACTGAATGTTATTAAGAGGACAAACCTCATGTAAAAGGGAGATAAGCAGAAATTGATTTCAATATTATTGCAGGGCAAAGTAAATAATCTTGATGCATTCAACCTTTATAAATGTGCAAAACCAGATTAATTTTCCCAATTACAAACTTTAATAATGTTGAATTACTTTTAAAACATAGATTAGGATATGAGATTGAGGGTAATAATAATCCACAAATGTGTTCTAAAGGATATTAATAAATCTTTGATTAAACAAATTAGGGAGGAGATGGGGAAGAGAGAAAAGATGCTCTGCTAAATCAAGTTAAAGCAGTATCCTCAAGACTTCTCAAATCTTTAAAGGCTAATATATATACATTCTGAATCTCTAAATGGAAATAGAGTGTGCAATGTTTCCAAATTTTGTAGACCTGGAAACTTTGAAGGACCAAAAACTCTGAGGAACATATAAGTAATTGAATGTCTTCCCAATTGATTTAGTCCTAGAGTTAAACTGAACTGCACATTCTTACTCTAGACACTGCTACAATGCCACTATTGAAATCTGATTTTCTACAGATGAATAAAGGTTTATAGAAATTCAAGTAGAGGCATCATTGTTCTGCAGCTTGGTTCCTGAAACCCAGATCTCCATTGCTGAGAGTTGCAGTGGTTATGTTGGAGAATTGCTGACCAGATAGTCACAAGGAGTCATGACCAGGTGGTCTCATAATATATTGGTGAAGTCGCCATGATAGAGGTCCAGAAATTTGACTTTGTCATGACCAATATCGTAATATCAATCCCAAAGGTCAGGCTCAGATTAGTTCTTAAAATTGCATTTATTTATGATAAAAAACATAATTGTCAAGGCAACCCCCCCCCCCCATCTAGTACCTCTTCTCTTTATAGTTCAGTCTATCTAGGAAGCCAGATTAAATTCAGAAGGTTATTGGGTGAGGGTGGATCAGAGCACGAGGAGCTAGTGATACGACCAACATCGTTAATGACAGGACTTCAGCCTCAGTCATAGTAGAGTATCATGGGACCCCTGCCTACTGCTTTTTCTATCACACTATTCTTCAGTGTGTTGTTCTTTTTTTTTTTTTTCTTTTTTCTAAACACTTCAACTTGACTTAGCCTGTGCTTCTTTACTTATGATAATGTGCTTTAAGGTGCATCAGCAGGCTTAGTTGTGATGTTTCAGTTAGACTTCACCTAAAGCTATACCCTCATAACTGGGTGGATTGGAGAAAACTATTATTGCCCACTCTGATTTTCCATATTTTTATCATGGTCACTTTATTCCCACATTCTGAGAATATCTTGCTATCATCTCTCTTTGCTTGCTATGGACCAAACCTGGTAAATTCAGACTTCTCCATTGCACTATTGCTTGCCTAGAGGTGTTAATTAATCAATTAGACACTGCCACTTACCTACATGTGTAGTATAGCGGAGCATGTGCCATACACATCCATTAGGATTTCCTCTATCACAGTGAAGAGGAGGGAAGAACAGAAGTGCTGAAGAGCTCGTGCCTCTGGAAGCAGCTCACAACCAATAACAAACAAACTTCAGTCTCCTCATCCCCAGATATGACACCTCTGAGGTTTATTTTGCATCATCTCCCAGAAGTCTCCAGTGGGATTAAGTCACAATTGCCCACAACAGCAACCTGCTCATTAAACACTTCACAGATTGTCTTTCTTTCCCTATTTCATTTATCCACTCCTGGGCTGATGTTTTCTAGGATCACTTCCCAAATAACTTACCTGCACCTCAAATTCCAGTCTCTGAGTTCCAGCAGAACCCAACCTAAGACAACATGTAACTATAGAGCTCAATTAGAAATCTAGTCTGGCCCCAGAAATGTTGACTTTCTTCCTGGTGCTTCAATTCATTTTAAGTCATTTTAATTACCTATGCCTGGACTTATGTAACTCTGTAGAATTTATATTTGCTTATGTATTATTGACCAATCCCTGACATGTAGTGACTACTCTACCTTTCTTGTGAAAAACACTCTTAAATCAGATGAGTCAATGTTCTGCCTGTGGTTTGGTCCATGTAGAACATACTGCTCATATCATGAAGGGAAGCCAAATGACAGTGTTCAGAACAGCTTGGCTGACTTACCTGTGTTGGTGATAAGGCAATAAAATAGCTCGGTGAAGCTCCGTCTCTCTTTTCCCCCTCTCTTGCCTATAGATGAATAAAAGGTTTAGTTTAGGATCTAGTTTTCCAGAAATATAGTTCAGTTTCTAATTGTAGTGCATTATTTTTGGTAGAACATATTTTTGATGGTGTTATACATGCTGAAGGGTTAATCCCATTTTTGGAAACTGAGCAAGAGGTAAATAAGTAACTATAACATGGGACAAATCAAGATCCAGGCACTGCTCTGCTTTCTACAATTATTATCTTGCTTATAACAGAAGGAGAATGCATTTAGTGTTTTTTAAGGAATTTTTCTAAATCTAAAATTTTAATTTCTGTGACTCTAACTACCAAAATTTTTTATTGTCAGATGTTATAAAGTTGATAGAAATTATTATTAAAATAAAAGGGAAAGATTTGCTTCTATATCGTAGAAACTAGAATATACAAGATTATTTCCTTTTTTTGCATTTGAAAATTAGCTTTACGTTAATTTTAGGCTAACAGTGTTTAAAAAATAACTTCTCATCTAGGTCAGGATGGAACATCAGAAAAAATGTATATGTTGCTATTTTATTTCATCTTTTAAAAAAACTTAAAGATCCAAACTGGAAGGTGTACTGCAGTGATTCCAAATATTGATATAAGACACGAAAAAGTCATGTTTTGATTTAAAAGGATTGCTAGTTTGGTTGAACCACTATTCTTTTATTGGAAGGCAAGGAGCCAGACCCTGCAAATAACATAGTTGGTTGATGTGTTAAGGTAGATCTTTACCTCTTTGGCATGATACTTAAGGATAGGTTGGACTAATTTATAGGATGAAATGGCCTTTACAATGAAAAAACAAACTATCAAAATTGTTGAAATGTCCTTAAAAGCCTTTAAACTTTACATGGCTCTGAATTCCTTTGTGTAAATTAATCAGAAATATAAGGATTTTGTTATCTTAAAATATATTTTTATTTTTAAAATGAAGAGCTATGCCTTCCAGTATGAAATTGAAATATTCAATGTAGAGTATATGAAAGGTATATTGATGTTAAACTTCTTAAATTTTATTACTATATTGTGTATTGTGGATATGTGATTAAACAATTTTGGTCTTAGGAAGTGCATGCTGAAGTGTTATGGGTTTATAAAGCTACCACATGACTTTATAAAGAAAGAATATAATAAAGCAAATGTGGGGAAGTGTTAAAAATGCATAAAATTAAAAAAAAAAACCCAGCAGCATCACTTCATGATGTTTAAGAAGCTATAAACATAGCAGGGAGCTCTTCAACTGGACAGAACTTATCCTTTGAAAGGTGTTGTCACTGACCATGGGAGACTTATGATCTTCAATCTTCCCCAGAAAATGAAAGACCAGCTTTGAAGCTGATGTTTCCATAGCCTTTCAGTAGAGGTGGATAAGTAAAAGACAAACCCAAGCTAGCATTCAGTGACCTGAGAGAGAACTCTATTGCAACTAGATTCCAAACAAAGTTCATCCTTGGGCCAGTCTGACACCTGCTGGAATGTTCAGTGTCCTTGGCAGGGTCTACGCTCCATTGGATTGTTCTTCACATGTCTTTCTGGATCTTAGTTATGTCACCTGTAGCCCCTTTTCTCTCAGCAAGGACCTGTTTGTCCTACTTAGTTTTCTCAAATATTCCAACATATCCATGCTCCTATATTTCAACATATCTTAGCAAAAGGACCCTATTCTTCTTCAGGAACATCTGCTTGTGTTCCTAGACTTCTCATGTAGGAAATGTAAATTACAGAACTCCTTTCTGAATACTTCTGGACATGGGAAATAGTTCCCTGCCAAATAGATTCCTAAAACAATTAGTAATGAAAAGCAATAATTTTTCTGATATTCTTCATTTTCACATGTTCGTGAAACTCCCGTGGTCTTTTCTCACTGCTTAGGAAATATGGAAACATTTCAGGGAAGCATTGAAGGAACGAATTTATATGCCTAGGCTCTCATAAATCCTCAATTAAATGATAGATGTCTTTCATACAGAATAATATTTGTTTACATGTTTTTCTTTCTCAGACTGTGTCCTAATGGTTGCTCACCATTATCCTGCTAGTTTAAGCTTCTCAGAACCTGTGACACCCCGAATTTGGTCATCATATAATTTCATAGTGACATTTTTATTTTCTTTACCCCCGAGGGTTTAAATATCTGGATGTAGTCAAACTAGGTGGATAATAATAGGTTACGTTTATTGAGTCCTTGTTATTTGTGGTATTGTGCTGAGTTCTTTTCATGCATGATCTTACTTAATCTTCTCAATATCCTTAGAAGCTAGGTCCTTATTAATTAACCACATCTTACAAAGATGAAAGCTAAGGCCTAGATTATAAGTATCTTGGCCAAAGTTGTACAGCTAGTCCCTTGTAGAACTAGAACTCAAACTCACATAGACTGCAAATCTCTGAAGAGGCAATTTTATCTAACTACTCCATTTCTACTAAAGAAGTAATTTTCAAGGATCTACAGGGAAAATATTAATAAACTGGAAATAAATTACCAGCTGTCATGATCCTCTTGTAGCTCACAGATTGCACCCTTCTACCATATAAATACACATCAACAGCAAACATTTGGATACGCTCCAGTGTCAGTTAAAAGAAAATACAGAATAGGGAACACTATGTGAGCGTCTTAAATTCAAACTTCTATTTCATTATTGTCCCCACAAATGCCTTTTCCTCCTCCAAACTGGTGTCAAGGAGTGGTTACTTGTTCACTTTTTCTTTTTTCTTTTTTTAAACTACATTTTGGGTTATATTTGTCAAACATTTTTGTGTTTGCCTCTTATGTGACTGAAATGATCAAACAAATCACTTGCCCTCCATTGGCATGCTGGGGCATATGGGGATGTACCACAAATGTTTCCTGAGTGTGCTGCCAAATTTTGTGCAATGTGTAAAATGTATTTTGGTTACCACTAAGGATGCATATGGTCACTGAAATATCTCTCAGATGGGATATGGAGGAAAAGAGGTCCCATAATTTGATCTGGAGCAGGTTAGGACTTGCTGAGATGGAGAAGAAGAAATAAAAGCTGGCTGGTGTATTTTCAAGGTGGCTTCAAAGTAAAATGGTGGGTTCCTTAGAAAAATCCAGATTTTTGTCACTTGGCTTCTTAAGAAAGAATATATCTGCAATAATCAGTTATTCTCAAGCAGAGGCCCATTGCTAAAGGCCAACCTCTTAAATCCTGGGATGACTATGACTGCATTTATAGATTGGTGATATGTTGTTAGACTCTTAATGTGATCATGTGGTTATCACTGTAAGTGGTGACACAAATCCGAAAAGTTCAAGACTGGCTGAAATGACTGTCTTCTGAAATAGACTGATTTTTGAATTTTGTGCATAAGACTTACTTTAGAAAAAATTATCCTCCATCTTTTTCCTTCAAGCGACTTTCTTATCCTTCAGAACATTGGTGCCCTCTTGCCACCCTATAATTTTTCATGTTCCCCTCATTCTACCACACTTGAGTCTGAGCTCCTAAATAGTCATCTTCCTCATCATACTAGTTTCTGGTCAGACCTCAACAAACCAAACCAATTTAACTGCTTGGAATAATTGACTACCTGATAGTCTGTTAGTATTAGTAATCTAAATATCTGAGGTCTGTGAGCTTCAGGATCAAGTCTAATCTGTCACTTGGACAGAATTGCCAAGCTGATTTTGTATGCTTAGTCACTGCTATTGACTGAAAGATGCCTACCCATCCAAGCCACAAAAATGATCAATCTATAAATAACCATGTATATATCACACACCTATATTCACCTATGTACTATTTAGGAAGAAAAACAATCAATCTTTATATCTTTATGAAGAAAACCTGATTTTTACCTAAATTATTAAATGTTGATTCATTGAATAGTATTTTCTCAAATACTAGAAAAGAACATAAACAACCTTTGAAACATCAAAAAATCATGGAGCATATGCTTCATTGTTTTTAGAAGATCACATCTTGACACACTTAGACAGATGCCTCCCCCCAACCCCCATCCTCATAGGAGCTTTCACTTTCTTTTTTTTAATCAAATGCAGAAACTACTCTGCAAATGTGAGCCTCTCTTTGCCGATAAATGTGCCGCTCTTAGCCAAAAGCACAAATTTATATTTGTATGGCTCATCTCCAAATCCCACTAGTTGCCCTCAGTGAATGTGCTAATTGCATTTCTTAGCTCTCCATTTTCTTCGCTTAGCCTTTGTGGTTTTATGCACATTTTACTAGATGTTACACTTTCCTTGTGTTTAGCTTTTATTTGCATGACACCAAAGTGTGAGTCAGTTGGCTCGTTGCATTTTGCATACATCATGCATAATGAATACTAAAGTGAAGATTATCTTTTCACTGAGCAAAACTGAAAACATGTGTTTCTCTGCCAAATCTGCTTTGATGAAAACCAGAGAAACCTAAAATGTTGGGCAGTATAGGGTAAAGCAGTCTTTCTACAATCCAATCTTCTGAGCCATGGGAGGCTTTGTTTCTTGCCCTCTTTTATGTTATACATACCTCAGTATTCTTTAATTTTGACAAGTGAGATCAAAGAAAACCCTGCTTAAATTCTTTAATCAAAGTGCGAGGTGTAATGTTTGTATATCTATGTTTCTGTACATGTGTAGTTATGGTTGCCATATGATTTTGCACTTTGATAAAATATGCTATATATGTTACATTATAATAATTCAGATTTATTCTTAAACATATAGAAAAGAGAAACGATCATAAAGAAATTGAAATAATCCCAAATCTTAATAGCGTTAGTATAATTTTTTTTAACATACCATTTTTCTTGTGCTAAATTCTTGTCTGCAATAAGGCTTTCTGTCTATTCTTGCCTCCTTCCGTGTCTTGTTTTCACTCTTTTAAGTTTACAATATGTTTTAATATCATAATATTGCAAATACACCCCTCATTATTTCAAATGGAATTGCATTGCTTCTCTGGAATAATTTGTGAGAGAACTTTGTGCCACCATCCAGTACAGGAAAAAAAATCATCCTGGAGTTTTTCTGTTGCTTCACTTTCCCACTTTGGAAAGAAACTCAGCCTATGCAGGGTTTCTTCTTGGAGAAGCACCTGCCACTGTGTTTTTCATCTATTTGCTGGCTTACTTGCTGTGGTCCCTGATCAATGACCCTGCCTCACCAAGTTATGAGCTGTTGAGGTTTCCTCATATTATTTCAGAGGCACCCTATACTTTCTCAAAAAGGAGAACATAAATCTCTTTATGTTGGGTCCCCCTGCATAGTTCTAGCAGAAAGCCCCTGAAGCTTAGGGTCTGGAGATAGTAACTTTCAACCTTTACGGCATGAATGTACGTTATAGTTGGCAGAATAACGGCCCCTCAAAGGTGTTCATGCACCCAGGAACATGTGAATATGTTACCTTGCCTAGCAAAGAACACTTTGAAGATCTGATTCAGTTGAGAACATTGAGATGGAGAAATTATCCTGGATTATCCAAGTGGGTCCAGTCTAACCACTTGGTGCTTAAAGGTGAAGAAGCTTTCACAGCTGTGGCCAGAGGGAGATAAGACTAGGAAAAACACTCAAAGAGATGCTTTGAAGACAGAGAGGAAGGGGCCTCAAGCTAAGGAATGTGAGAGGTCTCTAGAAGATGGAAAAAAGCAAGGAATCGAATTCTCTCAGTCTCCAGGAAGAAATGCAACCCTGTCAACACCTTGATTTTAACCCAGTGAAACCCATATTAGAATTCTGATTTGTAGATAATACATTTGTATTGTTTTAAGTCACTTGAATTTATGGTAACTTGTTATAGCAGCAATGAAAAATGAATACCCTGCTTTTCTCCAGTTTTTTGTTTTTGTTTTTTAAATTCCATTGGACATTTCCCTGGGATTGCTAGATAGAAGGGAGGTGCAAGGGAGTTAGATACCTGTGCTCTTTGGCCATGATACTGAAAAGGTCTGTAGCAGGAGCATTCCAGAAGGGAGGGAGGGTGGAAGGGAAGAAGGAAAGAAGGAATAAAGAAAAAGAGAGGAAAGAAAGAGAGAGGGAGGGCTGGAGGGAGGTTGGTTCTTTTAATATCGTGGTTACATTCCAGTTTTAGGTTTTGCCCCCAAGAAGTTGAAATTTGCCAAATAATCTTTTTAGTTTGGGGAGAGTCTTAGTCTGACATGTGACAGCAGAGTGGTCTGTACAACGGTAGTTGTATCGCTGGCAAGAGACAGGAAGGACCGTGGTCTACATCGTCACACATACAGACTTGACTGCTAGTTTTAGCTACACGTAATTGAAAGGATTCCTGAATTCCTTCTGTTACCATGTTGAAATATACAAAATTCTGTTTTCCAAGTATAAGCATTGGTAAAAACTTGTCTCATAAATTACAAAATAAAATTATTTATCTACCAAGAGCTTCTAAAGAAATCATCTATGACTTTTTTTATTATAATAGAATTCTACTTAAACTGATGAAAACTGTTCCTGAAGAAAAAAGAATCCTAAAATGTAATACTTCCTTTCTGTTTTTTTTTTTTTTTAAGTATCCAAAACTTGAGAATAAGAAAAGGACACTGCATGTCCTTTCAGTGTCCTTTCAATGGCACATCCTAGGACTATATAAGTCTGTGGAGGATGTACTTTTGTTGCACTTACTACTTACTATTGATTAAGGCACAGCTTTGTAAGTTGCATGTGAAATTATGTATTTTTGTCCAATAGAGATGCAAATTCTTTCTTTACAGTAGAAAAGGTAACCACAAAGGTTGTGTTTTATTGCTGACATTAATCAATTTTGTCTCTAACTTAGCCAACTTATTTCGCTTACTTCAGTGTTCCTTTCCCGACTAATGATATAAACTGCTGGTCATAAAATTCTTCACTAAGTTTACCACTGTGCTGGTTTACTCTTTAATGGGTTAAAAAATCTTTGACATATGTTCATTTTATATTTGTATGAGTCATCTTTTTAAATTTTTGAAAATTATATTTTGGCATTCTAAAATATTTTAGCTATATGTGTATGTATCTGTGTGTATGTGTATGTGTGCATGAAACTACCAATGATGTCATTTAAGCAATATTAATAAAGGGATTGTATGTTGGTCTTAATTATATTTGTAATTATGTTTGTGTATATATGCATATCCATATATATGTTAGAAATATTAAGAAATATTTGAAGACGTCTAGACAGTACTTAATGTCTGAAATTCAGTTGCCAAAAAACTACTAAACATAATAAATTATGAAGTTATACATTATTTCTTATTCTGGAACAAAAATATTTATAGAAATATTTTTTGTAAAGCCAAAATGTGGAATCTAGATTTTGAATTTAGGGTCTGAGAAAATTATTTCTTGTTCTCTTTTACCCTTCATATGGAACATATGCAACAATTTTTAATCAATTTTTAATTTATAATTTAAATACTAAGCAATGAAGAGATTTACATAAAAGATTTTATAACTACAGTCATTTTCACTGTAGAACTGTGGTTTCTTATTATTTCTAGCTCTTAAAATGTTAATGTACTACATAGCTGTGTGATTTTACAGGACAGTTTAATTCCCCTGAAAATATAGACCTGAGTGAAGAGTCCAAATTAAAAAGAAATTAATATGTTTCAAATATTAAGTTATTTTTCTGATCCTCTGAGTTCTGTAATATCTAGGCCTGTTGAAAATTTTACTCAAAGAAAGCTACCAACAACCAATCCTAGTTGGGAATTTTTCACATTACCAGAAAATAAAAATGGTTTTAGAATGGGTATTTCGTGTTTGTTTCATTATATTAATTACCAACAAATATTACAATAATCAAAATTCTGTTGGCATAGAAACTAGCAGAAACCTATCCATCAAATACACCAGCTCTTTACCAGCTCTTTCTACACAGAATAAAAATCTTCATCATTTGCTCTTCCCAGAATCTTTCTAGTTTGGGACCACATGCTACTTAAAAGGCTAAATTAATCCATACATGTGAAAATTTTACTTGAGAAGTTTTAATAATAAATAATATTTGAATTCCAAGTTTGATATACCTATTTTAGAGAAGCAAAAGTTACACCAAAATTATAATAGCAGATTTGGGCTTTCATGACAAGTTCAGAAAACCTAAGTTTTTTGCCCTGCACTGCCCAAAATGCTAACACCTCTCCACATGTGATATTTGCACATAAGATTAAATTAATTAAAATTAAAGAAAATGTGACATTCAGTCCTTTATTGCACTAGCCACCTTTCTAGTGCTCAACATCGTCACGTCGTTGGTGGCTCTACTATTGGACAGGGCAGATACAGAACATTTCCATCATTGCAGAAAATTCTACTTGACAGTGCTGTTCTAGACTTCTGTCTTGTTGATCATACTTCTTCCTCTTTTCAAATGTAAAGGATAAATTTGATCTAAAGCTTAAGCAATATAAGACTGAACAGATAACATATAAGAGAACAAGCTCAACATCCTTAAATCATGAAGCAGAGAATTTCAATATGCTTCACATTTATCTATGTTTTAAGTGCAGAGAACATTCTCTACCTAGTCTTTTTTTTTTTTGAGCTTTTATATTTGAATTTATTCTTCATTTAACTTTTAAAATACTACTATAGTTGAATATTAAAACAAAAACAATAGCAAGTAGTGAGCATATTATGATTATAGTCCTTCACTCATTCACTACTGCAAATAAAATGCCAGTAGTGAGTATATTCACTGGCCTCATTAAGAGGTCTGACACTAAACACAGCTCCAAGGATGATGTTCATCATCTTCATATGCTTCTCAATTGTAATGGTGCCATCTTTCCTGATTTGGATTAAAGTCCACTAGCTCTACCTGGTCCATTTCATCAGTCTCTTCTACTTCCTTCCTCTCAGGTAGGAGTTTTTCCAGCAAAGAGAGTTTATCAGGGTAGAGGAGGTCATTCTCAGGAAAGTTTACCTTAAATTCAATGATTAAGTGACCCTTTTCACATGGTCTACAATAAATTGGCATTCCTTCATTTAGCACACACTTGATATCTACATGCTTGGCAATCTGACCTGCATGAGAAGTGATGACTCTTGTTTAGTTGTCAATAGTAGATGTTGGCTTTTGGAAGCCACACAATGCCTCAACCAGCTGTATGTCCATACATACGAAAAAGTCTTCTTGTTGAGTAAAAATAGCATGGACTTCTGATCTAAAACAATGATAGTATCTCCTGGCTCCAGTCCTAGTTCTTGGTCTCCTTCACCATAGAATGCTATCTTCTGGCCATCTTTTATGCCTTTGTCAATATGAACTTCTAGAATTATCTTCTCTCGAACTATCTTCCTTCCATTGCAGCTTTACATCTGTCTTTAGGACTGATCCACTCCCTGTGGCCCTGGCACTCCATACATACAGACTGAATTTGCTGAACCATTCCCTGTCCTATCTGATTAATTCTTACTTGCATTGCAGTACCACAGCAATTGGGACAGCATTCTACTGCTCCTTTCTTACCAGCTTGGCCTTCACATTTGTCACAAATCACATTCTTTTGCAGTGCTTGTTTTCTTGTTGCACCATTATATAAATCTTCCAAGGTTACCAAGAGTTGATGTACAACATTTTAACCTCTCCTTTCTCTCTGCATCCTTCCTCCTCCTTCAAAAAACATATCAGAGATATCCACAGGGGAGCCAAAACTGTCCCCAGCTCCACCTTCTTTAATTGCCTGTTCTCCTTCTTTGTCAAATAATTCCCTTTGGTTTGCATCAAAGAGCACTTCATAAGCTTGACAAATGTATTTAAACTTCTCTCCTCCATTTGGGTTCTTATCAGGTTGGTACTTCAAGGCCAGCTTCCTGTAAGCCTTTTTCAACTCTTTGTGGTGGCATTGGGTTTGACCTCCATGCTTATTCTTTAGACTAAAATGCATAGAATATTCTTCATCCATTCTCAAGATTTCTTAAAATTGTTTTGATTTTGAGTGAGGGTCATTTATAATATTAATGAAAATTAATAAATATCCAATTAAAAATCAAACATCCATAGAAAATAAATGGTATTTTATCAATTCAGAATTCACTACTCTTGACCAAAAACCAATAAAAATCAGAATATGGATAATTTTATCTCATGATGCTTTGTTTTCCACACTGCAAAAATATTTACTAATTTTCTTTAATACACCTATGATTTCCATTTATTGGGCCAAATTCAGTAGTCATTACTCATTACCTCAGCAAGAATGAAAGTTTAAGTCAGTGCTTGTTCCAGGCATCTTTTTTCCTGTCCATTCTAATGATAGGCAGTTGCATCATACTGGTGGTGATTGTGATTGCTTTAAAATAATTTAATTTAAATGATTTCTGCAATAAAATAAAGGTAAAATGGAATATCTACTATTTTATACCTAGGGACTTCACATGACATTTATCACTTCTTAATATTAATCCTATGTTTTAATCTTTTTGTAGATCAAGTTATGTTTATTCAACTTAATGGAAAGAATGTAGAAACTCTTTAGAATCCTAAAGAAACCTTCCTTTTGTAATGATTCATAGTGTTATTATTTAGAATTTTAATTATAGAGATTTTCATGAAAATTAACATAGCCTGATAAATTGCAAATGTATAAACAGTTTTCCAGAGTTTTCAAGCAGTCAAAGGAAACCTCTGTGACATTTTTTTGAGAAAATATGCAAAGAGAGGAATATTACTGATATTCTACTTCTCCCAAGATCTAGATAACCCAACATTGTATGTGAAGAAAAAGTTAATTTGAGTCTTGAGCTAGAGATTCTGATGATTTAAATGTTATTTTAGGAGACAAAATAGATGGTAAAATGACAATACATTGTTTTTAAATATCACATATGTGTATGTGTGTTTAATGTAATTTCTCATGTAAAAAGAGCCCAACTGAGTAATTTTAAAATCAAATATTGGCAATAGGGGAAACATTAACCTAAACCAAAATTAAAATATGTGTTTTTCATTAAATTATATTGATTTAAATAAAACCACTTTTATTCAAATCACTGATGGAACAGTGAAAGTTTCATAATCTTGCCTAGTTACAGCAATCAAAAAGTGAAGTTCTAAGCCTGAGAAAATGATTATATCTCTTGTAGATTACATGAAATGCACATAATCTTGAGTTAAAAGCACTCTAATTTCCAACCAATATTTAAAGTAGAACAAAGTGCTGTTATGAAAGAGTGGTTAACTATCAGATTTATCAATGTAATTAACTGCATTAACAGATTGAAAAGACAATTTGTGTTATCATTTCATAAGATGCATAAAAAAAATTTGATGTAATAGACATTCAACTATGGTTTAAAAATAAAATCTTAGTAAAAGGAAATAGAAATTGCCCTTACGTTATAATGTATATTTAGCAAAAACCTCTGGTAAACAGTAAAATGACAATACATTGTATTTAAATATCATATATGTGTCCTATCTGACACAGTATTTAGAAGCAGTCCTATTAAAGTCAAGAGGTAGATAATTCTGTCAGGTCTAGTACAATACACATTGTTGTGAGGTTCTTACAGTAAGACAAGATGAGGAAAAAAGTGTAAAAAACAAAAACTGGAAAAAAATGTTGCGTTCAGGCAGTATGTCTGAATGTAGAAAAAATTAAAAGATGTTTATAAATAAATGTTTATTATTAGGGAGAACAATAATATTCTTGGATGCAAGACCAACTTCCAAAAATTAATAACTTTCCAGTACACAAGAGGCAACTAATTAGAAAATATAATAGTGACAACAATCAAAAGGAGCCTAGCATAAGATGACCAAGACTTTTGTTGAGGCAATTGCACCCGTTGTTGAAGGACATAAAAGAAGTTGTGACTAAATGTCAAGATGCGCCAAATTCACTAATGAGGTGACTCCATATTGAAATTAAGTTAATTCTCCACTAACTCCCATAGAATTTTAATGCAATAAAATAAAAATCCCATAGGATTCTCTGTGCAACCAGATAAATTGAGTCTAAAATTCAGATGAAAGACTAAAGTTCCAAGAGTTGGCCGATTTTGTGGAAAATGAAAAGAGAAAATTTGCTTTGCCAGATATCAAGATCTATAATAAAAGTATGACAAAGAAAATAGTATTTATCAGGGCAAAGACAGACAGTCTAATGAGCAAAACAGAAAGGCCCATGTATGTGCAGAAGCATGACTCATGACCAAGTTAATAACTGACCATTATACAGGAGAAAAAAACAGGAATTCATTCTCTTAATGTATCAAAAATAAATTGCCAATGCATAAAAACTAAAAATTTTTGCAGTGAAAACTAAAACTTTTAGAAGACATCAAAATAAGAAAGAATTTCTTAACAAAACAGGAAGATCACAACCATAACAGAAAATATTTGTACACTTATCTATATTCAAATTTTAACAAAAGTAAGCCACATTACAGAGATATAGGGATATACTGTGAGACACACTGCAGTATGGGAGAAGATATTATAATGTGATTTTTGATAAAGATTGAGTGCCTGAAATCCATAAAAAGTTCCTCCAAATCAGTAAGTTAACAGCAAATGACCGAATGGCCTGTAAATATACAGAAAGATGCTCAGCCTCACCAGTAATCAGCAAAGTGCACAATAATACAGTGAAATACCATTTTACAACCATAAAATTGGCAACACTTAAGAAGCTTTACAGTACCAAGTTTTGTCAAAGATTAAGGAAGAGTTTGAATTCTCCTGTACTGCTAATGGAAATATAAATGAGTTAGTTAAAGCCACTTTGGGGATCAATTTAAAAATATCTAATAAATGTGAAGATGTACATACGTTATAATCCAACAATACTATTTCTAGGGATATTAGACTCAGTATGTAGAAACCCTCATTTATGCACATAAGGGGAAATATATAAGGATAATTGTTAAGGTATTATCTAGAATATTTAAAATTTAGAAACAATTTTGACATATATCAACAGGAAAATAAATAAGCAAATTTTTCTATGTTTTTGCCAAGGAATACTGTTAAGCCATAAAGTTAGTAAATTGGAAATTAATGCTTGGGCATGACTACATTTCATAAACAAGATTTTGAAGTAAAAGTTTTCAAAATTTTAAGCTTCCTTAAGGAAGAGTTTTCAGACACTTAAACAAAAATGAAAGAAAAATGTTTGTGTTCCTCCCATGCAGGAGGCAACAGAGGCTGAAACTCAGGAGTTTGGGATTCACAGGTACACAATACTATATATAAAATAGATAAACAACAAGGACCTACTACATAACACAGGGAACTATATTCAGTTTCTTGTAATAAGAAAATTCATTGAGCTGTACACATTAGATTTGTGCACTTTTCATATGCTTCAATAAAAAGGTTTTTTAAATGGGGGGGGGGGGAGTGGCTTTCTTTGAGAGAGAGCATATGCTTTCACATTCACCTTGGTCCCCATCCTACCCTTCTATATCTCCAAAATAAAGAATAATTGGTTGCCATTTTGTATCACTTTGGTAGAGTTTTTCTTATAGCAAACAAGTGTTTTCCTTTATCTGTGTCTCCATGAAAAGGCTTTTGATATAAAGTTTTAAAACAAAAAAGAACACAACATATTGTTTGCAAACATTTTGTTATATTGCACTAATTATAAAATTGTTGAAAACATGGATAGGAAAGATATATATCTTAAGGAAACTGTTTATTTGTGAAGGAAGAGGGGATGAGTTTGATTAGAGTGGAATAAAACTTTATCTGAACATTTGATTAAATGTAGAAAATCAGCAAATCTGGCAAAACATTGACATTAGTTAAATCTAAATGATGGATTTACAGCTGTTCATGATATTATTCTTGTTTGTACATTTTGAATCATTGTGAAATGATAAAAAAGAATAATTTTAAAAGTATTCTGTGCAAACAGAAAAGCAGTAGAAAAATAAAGAGCAGGTTTTGAAAAGATCAATAAATTGACAAATCTCTAGCAAGGCTGTCAAAAGAAAGAGAGACCCAGAGAAAGAGACAGAGAAGACTGAAATTACCAACATCTCAAATGAAATAGGGAATATCACTATGAACCCCCCAGATATCAACAGAATAGTAAGGAAATACCACAAGTTTACACACATACATTTGACAACTTAGACAAAACATTGACCAGTTCCTTAAAAAACATGAACATCTACAAGTCATCCAAGTTATAGTAGGTCATTTGAATAGCCATATAACTATTAAGGAAATTTAATTTATAGTTTTACAGTTCCTCCAAAGAAGAAATGTCCATGCCTGGATAATTTTGATGAGGAATTCAAACATTTATAGAAGTAACACCAATTCTATACAGTTTCCTAACTCACCTTGTGAGCTTATTTTACCCTGATACCAAAACCAGATAAAGAGAGTATAACAACAACAAAAACAAAAAGACAGGACAAAACAAAGACCCCTATAGACCAATATCCTTCATGATCATGGAAGTAAAACATAAAACCATAGAACTCCTAGAAGATAACATAGGAGAAAAACTAGATTACCTTGAGAATGGCAATTCCATTTTAATACAACACCAAAGACGTGATCCATAAAAGAAATAACTGGTAAGCTGGACTTCATTAAAATAAAACATTTCTGTTCTATGAAAGACTCTGTCAAAGGAGTGAGAAGACAAGTTACTGACTAGGAGAAAATATTTGCAAAAGACCTATCTGATAAAGGATTGTTATTCAAAGTACACAAAAAAAATCAAAACTCAACAAAAGGAAAGCAAATGACCTAATTAAAGGGCCAACGATCTTAACAGACACCTCATTGAAAAGAAATACAGATGGCAAATAAATAAGCATATGAAAAGATGTTCCATATCAAATGTCATCAGGGAAATGCAAATTAAAACAGCAATGAGATGCCTCTACACATCTATTAGAATGGCCAAAATCTGAAACATTAACAACACCAAATGCTGGAGAAGATGTGGAGCCAGAGGAACTCTCCTACATTGTTGGTGGAAATGCAAAATGGTACAGTCACTTTGGGAGACAATTTGGTAATTTCTTGCAAAACTAAACGTACTCTTACTATAGGATCCAGCTACCATATTTTCTGTTATTTATCCAAAGGAGTTGAAAATTTGTGTGTACACAAAAACTTGCACACAGATGTTTACAGCAGCTTTATTCATAAATGGATAACTAAACTATGGTACATCCAGATAATGGAATATTATTCAGCACCCAAAGGAACTAAACTATCAGGTCATGAAAATCATGGAGAAACCTTAAATTCATAATACCAAGTGAAAGAGGCTAATCTGAAAAGGCTATATACTGTGCATTTCCCACTATATGACATTCTGAAAATGGCAAAACTATGGAAACAGTAAAAAGATCAGTGGTCACTAGAGGTTAGTGAGGAGGGAAGGATGAAAAGTGGAACAGTGAAGATATTATGGAAGTGAAAATATTCTGTAAGATACTGTAACAGTGGGGACATGTCATTATACATTTGTCTAAACCCATAAAATTTACAGCACCAAGAGTGAACTGTAATATAAAGTACCAGACTTAGGGTAATAATGATGTGTCAATGTAGATTCACCAGTTGTAGCAAATGTACCATTCTGGTGGGGGATGATGATAATAAGAAAGGCTATGCACGTGTGAGGGCAAGGGGAAATATGGGATGTATGTATACCTATCTTTCAATTTTGCTGTAAACCTAAAGCCACCTTAAAAATTGTCTTTTAAAAAACTTAGTAAAATGCCCTGACATGAAATAAATATTTGAACTCGAACATATGCTAACCTATAACTGCTCCTCCTTGCTTATCATCCAGTCGCAAACTCCTTAGACTGGTCTAAGACTGTCAGTGATAGGAATCTGACTTCCCTCCCACTGCTTTCCCATACATCCATCCCTTATCATCCACCCCAGCTGAGCTGATCTCACAGTTCCTGCCTCTGTGCTTTTCCTCCACCCTGTGTCCTCCACATAGTCTCTACCAGTCAAGAGTTTGTCCATTCTTCAATGCTCAGCTCCCTGGTTTTTTCTCCCTGAGATATTTCTCTTCTTATAAATCAGAATGAGTCACCCCTTTATCTAAACCCTTCTATGGCAGCTGGACCTCTTTTATGTCACCAAGAGATTAGACACTCCCATGTGTGATGTGTGTGTGTGTGTGTGTGTGTGTGTGTGTGTGTGTGTGTGTGTGTGTGTTTGCCTGATTTTTGTCCACTTTTTATCCCCTAATCTGCTAGATTTCCTGGCACAGAGTGAATGAGCAATAGATACATTTATTAAATTAAATAGCATTAAAATTGACTTTTTAATGACTTTTTTTCTGGATCATGGTTTCCTACAGAGGAATAACAATTTATTGGACTTTGGGAAAAGTCTTAAAATACTGCAGTGTAAATGGGATGGAAATGCTGCAGTGTAAAAATAGTAGCCCATTCCATGTAGCAGTAAAGAATATGGTAAAATGAGGGGCATAACTTTATCATTGGTGTGTCATCTGAAATATTTTCCTAAAGTTAAAACATTTAAGAACTACTTGGTGGTGTGTTTGGAATGCTTTTCCTCAGCAATGTTAAATCTAATTTTTCTGAAGGAAAGTGTGACATGAAGGAAAATATACATAAAATAGTATGCTGTGACTACTAATGTGGAATGATTTCATGTGTCAGATAAAAGGAGGTAAATCAGCATATCTGTTATCGGCATCATCTCTATATGCCTATCATCATACCTATCAATTACTTTCTTCAGTTCATTTTGCTTCTCTTTGTAAAGTAGATCAGTCAACTGTCATTTTATTAGAACACCACATTGTGCTATATGTGTTTTGCTCATCAGATAGCGGAGTTAGTTAAGATTTAAAATAAAAAGATTTCTTTCATTTTATAGATACTCCAATTACCAGTCATTCATCATAAGTTACAACAATATTTAGATACTCAAGCACGTATATTATTGAGAATAAGATATTTATCTATTATATTCAATAATATAATATTTTAATCACCTAGAAAGTTTATAGTCTTATTATTTTCCTCATTATGGCTTTAGTTTTTAAGTTAACATAATAGTGTAAATATTATAACAGCATGGGCCCTCTTGGTCAGGGATATTATAACATTCTATTTCTGGAGTAGAGTTCTTCAGGATAAATGGAAGGGTCCAGTAGTGTTGCCATCTGAACTGTAACTAAGCATGCATCCTTAGCTCTGGGAGTTATGTGCCTAGCAAACACAAAATACCCTCTAGTTTTCTGGATAATTGGTGTGCCTGAGATGTGTTAGTCACTATCGATGGTCTGTCTGAGCAAAATGCTTGTTATTTTTTTAAAACCAGCATCAAATAAAGCCAATAAAACATTAAGTTCTTCTGCCTTATTAACTTCAGCAGTGTAAGCATTTCTCAGAGCAACAGTGCCACTAAGAAATCTACCCTATTAGGCTTGAATCCTTCTCCTCTCCAAATGCTTCATTCATTCATGTAACAAATATGTATTGTACCTAATGTATCCCAGGCCCTGGGATACAGAAAGTACTAGTATTCAAGAAAATTCAACCTAGTGGGGGATATATATTAACAAAAAAATTATATTACAGTGTGGTGTGTATAATTCATTAAACCACCTAACAGAACTATATTGAACACTCACTATATGTGCCTAGTATTGTGGTATTTTAAGAACTAGAACTAACATCATAAGCAAACAGACATAGTCATTGCCTTTAGAGAGCTCTTTAAAAAAAAAATAGAAGATAAAATTGGTAGTTAATGGTAGTAATCAATAACTAGGTTATATAACAGATAAGTGGGAGTTTAAAGTTGGAGAACACACAAATAATTACTTTCAAGGTTCTAACATGCTTTGTTTATTAAATTATTCATTTATAGAACTTACTACATGCTAGGCTCTATTATAAGCACTTATTAATTCATTGACTCCCCCATAACAACCCTACTATTATTTATCCCTCTCTGAAAATGAGAGGCCAATCAACTTCCCCAAGGTCACAGAGCTATTACGTGTTAATATTGGAACTCCATCCAGGCAATCTAGCTCATGAATCCATATTCCTAACCACTAATCTTAGCTGCCTTTCACAAATCACATGTGACAATAGTCATGTTCCATGGCCTATTGCCATAGAAAATAAAGAGAAAGGGATAGCTCTGGTGAAAAAGATATCAGCCTGAGCTACTTAGAGAACATACTGTTGGTAGGTAGCATGCTGGATGTGAGTCTTAAATTTAAGAAAGATAGCTGGGCTAAAGGTAGAGATTCGAGAGTTGCCAACTTACGTGAAAGCCTTAAGAGTAGGTGATCTCACTTAGTGATTCCCAAACACTGATCCACAGACCATTTCAGGTCCATGCTGAAGCTTACAGCAGGTCTTAGCAAAGTAGAAATAAGTATTGCTGAAGGATTTGATACCTTGTTATGTTATGTGCCAACTGGACTGGGCAGAGGGATGCCCAGATAGCCCATTAAGCCTTATTTCTGGGTATGTCTATGAGGGTGTTTCTGGCAGAGATTAGCATTTGAATTGGTGAACTGAGTAAAGCAGATGACCCTCCCCAGTGTGAGTGGGGCTTATCCAGTCCACTGAGGGCCTATAAATAACTAAAATGCTAAAGAAAGTTGAAGTCTCTCTCTGCCTCAATGTTTTAGCTGGGACATCAATCTCCTCCTGCTATTGGTGCTTCTGGTTCTCAGGCCTTCAGACTCAGGCTGGAATCTACACCATCAGCTCTCTGGATCTCAGGTCTTAAAACTATCACTGACTTTCCTGGATCTCCAGCTTGTCACAGATACTTTGTGAGACTTCTCAGCCACCATCATCACAAGAGCCAATACCTTATAATAAACCTCTTTCTAATAGATATAGATGATAGATAGATAGATAGATAGATAGATAGATAGATAGATAGATAGATAGATAGAGATAGATAGATAGATAGATAGATAGATAGATAGATAGATAGATAGAGAAAGCTTTAGATATGGATATACAGATACATCTCATATTGGATCTGTTTCTGTGGAGAGCTCTAATATAGTGCCCAAATTCTATCTTTCATGCTTTTCCCCATACATAATTATAGTCAATAGAGAATACACACAAAGAACAGTCATTAGAACATAGCTAAGACCTAAAGTCATATGGACCTGTTACTCACACTGCACATTTGAAACTTGGAATCCAGCAGAGGAAATAATGGTTACAGAGGAGACCCTGTCTTACCACCTCAGTTATAAGCTAAGACCTGAGGGGAAAATGGCTGCTTAAATTGATTACCATGTGAGGAGAGGAATGCAATAGGTCTAGAGAATATTCAGTCCAGGAAAGACTTACAATGATCATATTAATAAAATATCTAATATGTTTGAACATAGTTATATTTACACAGCTGGCAAGAGCTTAGAGATAAATTATTGACAGGACATAGAAAATTAAGTAAATAAGTAAATTAAATAAACACAATTATTAATCATAGAAAATACAGTTGTTATGCAGCAAGAGAATCATAGTGTATTGCATGGTCCTGCTTTTAAAGTTGTGATAATGTAAATGATGCATGTTTTATAACCAAAATTATATAACAGTATTGATGGGATGGGGATAGAATGTGCGTTGAAGAGATAAGGACTATGAGACAGAAGGGCACTAAATCTTTATCTTCCAAATTATCAAATCGATACACAATGCCTAAAACTCAAAAAACAGTAACTGACACATTTAGTTGAGAGATATAGAGATAAATACCAAATAACCAGTTAAGAACTGAGTGTAGTGGTTTCCAGTAAGGAAAAGGGAAGGCTTGGGGACTACTGTTTTTCCTAACACAATCCAAGGTGCTATTGAATTCTACTTAACTGTAATTTTTGTTTTAAAGTTAAATGATACATAAACTTGAAGGGGGGAAGGCAACATGATGAAAGCCATAGATAGCAGAATTTGTATTGGTAAATATCAAAATAGTGAGCTCCTGGAAAATAGGGTTGAAAAATTCCACCAGAGACAGAAAGTTCTACTATCCAGAAAACAGGAGTTTCTATAGAAGAGCTAAATAAGTAAACAAATAAATCAGATTTAAAGAGATTGAATATCCATGGGGATGACATCCTTGGAGATGACAAAAATAATAGATAACAAATATCCTATACCTGGGCCATTATAGTGAAACTTAAGATTATAAAAGACAAAGAAAAATTTCTAAAAGCTTCCAAAGAGAAAGAAGAGAATACTAATCAAGAAAAGAATGTTAATCAGATTGACATCTGGCTTCCCAGCAAAACCCCTGAAAATAAGGCAGTGGAGGAATATTTTCAAAATATAGAAGGAAATTATTTGAGAATATGATATCTTCCTAGACTGTCATTTAAAAGTAAAAGTGAAATTAAGACATTCTCATGCACTCAAGGCATCAGAAGTTTTGTGTAACAAGGAAACTCTAAAAACATTCTCTGAGAAAGTACTACAATAAAAAGTAGAGTACTACTAGAAGTATGACAAGAATTGATGAACAAGTAACTTAGTAAAGTTATTGTGGTATAGAATAGCAAGGACCAAAATTTTTTTAAAAAGCAAGCAAGAAAAAAAAATAAATGAAAGTCAAAAAAAGAGAAAAAGAAAATTCATTTTAACACAGAACTAAAATCCTAGAACTTAAATTCTGCCAACACAGGAGCAAAACCAAAGGTGGAGAGGCAAAAAGATATAAATTATTTATCTTAGGTAAGGGAGTATATAGATACTGGAAAAGTCATAAAATTGGCAAGAAGAATTAACCTTACAATTGCCTTAAAATGTTAGTGACATCAATGGAAAAAGAGAAAAAAATGTATATTGCATTTTAATCAGCAAAAAATTTGGTTTATCCAATGCAAAATATGAAAGAATGAAAAACAGAAATAGATACAGTAAAGAGAAAATATAAAGTAAGTTAGAATTTTTAATGTCTCGATATAGAAACAAGTATAACTATAAATAAATTTAAATTGCCAATAAGAAGACAGAGATAATCAGATTAAATTTAAAAAGCAGTATCTAGCAATGCATTATCAGAATAATGCAAGATAAGCTTACAAATTCTATAACACTTCTTCCAAATAGCAAATAGAAGATATACCATTTTCAGTAATAACAAATATTCTGCAGTAAATAGGAATTAACAAAGAATTTACAAGACCCTTGAAGAAAACTGCAAAAATCAATCAAAAGACAAAAATTTGAATAAGTAAAAAGATACTCCATGCTTATGTAAAGGATGACTTAATAGTATTAAGATGTCTAGTCTCCACAAATTATGTACAAAACCAATGTAATTACAATTAAAATATAGCTAGCTTTTTTTCAAAAATGTTCAGAAACATGCTTATTTAAAACCAAAATAACAGATTACAGATCAATAAATAACTATGTTGAATGTTTTTTAAATTTGCAAAATTGGGAAGAAAAGGTTGGCATCTAGCCTACCAGCATTCAAACATACTAATAGTCTTAAAAGAGAGAACAGAAGCATAATCTTTAGTTAAAAACATATATATTAGTGGATTTGAATGCATCAAAATAAGGATATTTATTCAAAGAAAAAAATAATATCCTAGACAAATCCAACCAACACTGACGCTATAGAAGAGATTTGTAACACCTAAAACTGACAAAGGAATGATACAGGGGAGTTAAGAGGAACTACATCAGGAAAATAAGAAAAGGAGAATAAACCCAAACTTGATAACAGGCATTTAAGAAAAGGAGAAGCACAAATGTTAAGTAATGAAACAAATAGATCCCACTTTAAACTTCAGGGATTGAAAAACAGTAGAAAGCAGACAAGGATATGGGGAAACAGAAACCACCATAGTTCAACTGGTGTTTCGTAGAATGGTTCAGCTATTCTGGAGAGCAACGTGGCTGTTCTTAGTAATATTAAGGGAAAAATATACCCTCTGTCCAGCAGCCCCTACTATCGGAATTTGCTCTCCAGAGAAATTCTCAACTAGGGGCGTGCGAGAGTATGCATATTACAGAGGAGTTGAGGGTATCTAGATGTCCCTCACTGAGGGAAACTGAGTTGGATAAAGGGGGTGGATGCCTACTATGGAATATTATTCAGCATTAGAAGAAATAAGCTTCTTAAGTTGTGCCCTAGGAACAAAGATGTATCTTGAAGACATAGTGTAGGAAAAGTAAAAACCAAAATGGAATCTATGGTGAAACCGACTTTATGTCAATTAAAAACATATGTAAAAATATTACTACATATTTTACATATTAAAACCATTGTCCATACAGGCGAGTGCAATTGAAGGATAATAACATGAAAAGAACAGACTAACAGATAGAGGGGCCTTGTGGAACGATGCTGATACTGTGACATGAACTGAAAAGACCAACTCTATACTCTTTGGCTGAGCAGGGAGGAAGGCAAAGAAGGCAGGTGGAAGAGGGAGAAAAGAAAAAGTAAACATTTTTAAATCCAGACCTTTCAATACCTATCAGTTTCTCATTAAGTTAGTCTGATTAATACCAAATTATGACATAACTTGTGCATAAACTTTTTTCTGTTAGATCTATGGAGTTCTCTGAACACCCAAGTTCTGCCATACTACAGGTCATTCTAGACTCTCCAGTTTTGATCCAAATAGGGGGACAAAAACCTAACAACAGGCATTTCCTTCACAGGCCTCAGGGGTTGCCATGTGTATGAAGTCCGGGAACCTTGAAGCAAATGTATGAAGAGAGTCCCCCAGACAATTAGCCTCCAGACCAATTTAAGTGGTAGAATCTCTGATCTTCGGAAGTATGACCATGGGTCTATCTTACTACTAAGCAAAGTATTAGTTTCCTCAAATAGGCTTTTGTTCAAAACCTTAATTCTTAATTTCTTCATGAGACCATCTTTTTACATTACACTAGTATAAAATACTACACTCTTAAGAGTGCCAACATTCTTAAAATAATGAACTGCTCAATAATCATCATTCAGGAATATTTTGATGATGGAGATTTTAGATTCCAAAGTGAGTGATATGACTTCCTGAATGGATTTCCAGTCTCAGACAAGAGCGAGTGCAGAGTATTTAAAATAAGGAATAAACAGGGGAATTCCAGAAAACCGTGGAAATTTATGAAAGTGACAGAGAGCAAAGGCAGTACAGAAAACAGTGGCAAAGGTGGTAAATGCAGTGAGAAGACTGGAAAGACGAGCATTAGGAAATAGCCACAGCAACAGAAACAGAAGAGGGAAATGGAAAACAGGTAGAATGTTTGCTGAGGTAAATGCTGTACTCATTCGTCCCACTGCACTTCTTGATTGCTCACCCTGTGGCTGGCTCTGGGAAAACAGCTGTGAAGAAAACCTTACCTCAGAACCAACACTCTCATATGGAAGACAGGTCAGAAAATAATGAAGATCCATTATGTTAGGCACTGGAATAAGGGTGTAAAAATGCTGCGGGAAGACATGGGGAGAGTAATCAATGCTCACCACAAGGTTTAAGAAAAGATTCACTGGATGGCATTTGACCCCCAATCAAAGCCAAAGAGCAATGTGAGGATAATCACTGAGTAACTAATGCAGTCTTATAATTTATTAGTATTTTATATTTACTAAAGACTCATTTTGGAATGATCTCTGGCTGATAGAATATGAACATCTTTTTTTAATTATTGTGAGCTAACCACATTTCGTCTGATTCTTTTGATGGAAATATGATTTTGAAAGATAATTTCACTAATATAATTCTTATCAAGATGTTTGACCAAATTTTCCCTAAGTTGACCTAAAAATAACTCACATTTCTTTTAAGAGTTAAAAATTTATTCCTTTCAAAAATAAGATTCATTTTATTTGACTTTAACAACTCCTATGGCATTACTCCAATAAATGCAGCATAATTTAATTAATGCAATTTGAAAATAAAATTAATTACACCATAGTAGTATCTCAGTTTAGCTTTGAAGATCATGGAACAAATGATAAAAATACTAAAAGGTAAAGAAATTATTATATAGGTTAATGCCTAGCACAGTGCCTGGCAGGGCACAAATGTTTCCTGATTAAATATATAAACTATAATACATCAATATGAACAATTTAATCATTTACAATGAGTTTACTAAATTAATTGAGAATGAGATTGGTCAAACTACTCACTGAAATGAATTGACCATTTGTCTGAGTAACTCAGATATCTAGTCAGATCCTGTAGTCACAACAGTTTTCCAGGTAGATGAAGATTTAGTCTCTATCTCCATGTAGAAACTAGCACTGACAATAATTCACATTAATGGAGTATTCCCGTGCCAGAAGAAGAAAAGTTCAAATCCTTCCTGAATAACAGCAGTCCTCATCAGTACGTTACTGGTTGAATCTTCATCATCCAGCTTAAATGTAAATAGCAGTAGTAGGCAATATGCTGAATTTTCCCCCATGACAAGAGCAAAACAAAAGAAAAATGCACAGGAGTTCTTGTGAACACAAAACTTACCAAGAACAGAAAGTGTAATATATGAGGCTGATGTAAGATGGTAACATTTCTCTTTGTATAATTCAATGCCTGTTTTCAAAACACAGTATCTACAAAAGAAGATATTAAGATAAATTCAGACAAACTCCCTTTGAAATCAAAACCTAAATGCTTCAACCTGAACTTAAAAATGGGTGCTCCAAGTTCCAGTTAGAGCTAGAAAATTGAGTCCTGAGCTGTCATTTGTTTCCAAATTGCATTGCAGTTTCCCAAAAGACAAAGGAAAATAGGGTGGGGAGCATTTTCCAGAAACGACACTTAGAATAGTTTGACTTGGCTGTTGTTTACAATGAAAGTTGTTTAAAAGATAACGTAAGTGACTCTTGCAGATAGGACCCTGAGAATTGAAAGTTACCTGTCAGAAGATGATCTTAATACTATCTGCATATAAAATAGCTCCTCCAGAACACAGAAATATCACATAACATAACATTGGTGACAGGGAATATGGTTCCTTCTGAACTTTAGTCATAGAGGTTTATTTCATCAGTGATTTCAGAACTGTCTGAATGTTTTGAATTTTTAGAAATAGATTTGTAACACATATTTATGTATATATTTATCTTGTTTGATTGTCATACTCAGGGGTTGGAGGAGGAAGTAGAATTTTTATTCTTTGTTCTGTTAAGAATCGAATATATGACCTACACAAAGCAGATCAGTCAAATTTCCACGAGGCCGTGTTAGCTGCCTTCCCACAGGTGCAGGGTAATAATTGTCAGGCTCTTGGTGCAAGCAATGGAGCCAACTGGCCATCAGGAGTGAAAAGGGAATTCTTAAAAGAGTATGAAGTCTGCAGATTGGAGGGAGGTTGTTCTGGAAAATGTGTGAGACCCAAAGGGATTCTGGGAGTTAGGCAGCATGGACTTTCTGGCCAAGACACTAACACTGGATACAACAATCAGACATGCATTGCCTCGACTCACCACACCTTCATGCAAAGCCCTAGGATGCTTGGTTCTGTCTGCCCAGGGGTGGGGAGAGAGAGGATTTTCCCATTCAGCTTCCATGACAGAAGTGGAGCACTGGATCCCACTAACACTATGCCCAAAGCAGTCTTCCTAAAAAGGAAGGCAGGTATTAGATAACAGAAACAAAAAGAAGAAATTAAGAGAAAAATATCTATGGTATTATTGTTCCCTCTTCTCTGAAAGATCCAAAATATGAAGACAGAGCAAGAGCTAGAAAAGCCTTCTCTTTTAGGCTTACCTGATTACCTTCAGAGCCCTGGGACCCTATATGCATTTTAAAGGCTAATTTAAATGGCTGCAATACATTTGAATGTCTTAGATGAAAGACAGTTTTCAAAACACCATTTCAGTCAACTGGAATTTCAATGAAACCTCAAACATAATCTATTTACACACATTTTATAAATGACATGACACTAAGCTGTTGGATAAAATGTGAAAGAAGCAATAAATGAACAGATGTTCTGTTAACATGGTATCTATACATTTGGAAAGGTACAGAATGACTTTGAGTATGATACCTTATCTTAGGGAAAACTGTTGTCATTGAAATGAATCTCTGATTTGTAGACAAAGATGATGGGAACATGAAGATGTTAAAATCACAGGCCAAATACATTATAATAAATAACACAGCAGTCAAAATTGCTCTATGACAGATAAAATAAAAATCTAGTACAGCTAGAGTTTGGCATTAAAAAAAGAGGAAATCAACCCATAGAAATAATTGTCAAACTTTTTTTTTTTCTAATGGCTCCTGAAGAGTGCTTTAGATGCCTGAGTTTGAAAATCTCAGTCCAGAATATAAAACTTATGTCCAAATCCATTCTCCACACAGGAACCAAAGTGAACTTTCTAAAACACAAATTGGATCATGTTATTCCCCTTTCTTAAACCTTCACATGTCTTCTTATGCCACTTAGAATTTAATTCAAACAGCATTCTGGAACCTCCAGTACCCTCTGCTTTCCGCCCTTGAAACCTTGCCTCTAGCCAATTCTCCCCTTTGTTTTCTGTCTCCTGGACTCACTGGCATTTCAGTATCTTGAGAAAGCCCAAGCTCTTTCCAACCTCAGGACCTTTGCACATCCTATTTTCTTTGCTTAGAATGTCCTTGCTCCTTTTCCACCTTCCTTTCTCATGGCTAGTTACTACTTAACCATCAAATCTCAGCTTAAATGAGGACCCACCCATCCCCAATAATAAGCAAAATGTAAAATTCTTTACTTATTATCTATCACCCCCATGGGACTATATACATCTTGAGGGTAGTGGATGGGTCTTTCTCTTCCCTGCACATTTCACAGTATCTGACAAGTAGCAAGTATTCAATTAACATTGGTTGTACAAATCAGTGAGTTTTGAATAAATATTTTATTCTGTCATTTTCATCTTTTTAGAAAGGTCAAGTATATTTTATATGAAATAGTATTGTGTTTCATGATTCAGATGAATTATTTTTAAACAGATGAGATAAAAGTGTAAATTATCAAGTTCACCAAAGCAAACTAATTTGCTGCAGTTTCAAAATAAGGAGATACCCTGTAATTAAGGCTGAGCTCTTACTGGCACAGTAGCTAAGAGAGGAGCCCAAGGAGACAGGCTGATTGAGTTGGAATCTGGGCTGACCTCTGTGTCAGCTGTAAGACCTTAAATAAATTACTTTCTGAAACTCAACTTTCTCATCTGAAAAGTGGGAGAAATAATCCCCTCATTGGGTTGAGGTGAGGATTAAATAGACACCATAAAGAAAGCATCTGAAATAGCACCTGTCATATTGTGAACAATTATTATTACCCAAGTAAAACCTCCAAGTTCAGTGCAGGGACTTTTGTACATTGAAAATTGCAACATTTTTTATAATCGTTAGACCTTGACCCAACTTACTTGCCAGGTTGCCCAAAGTGATGAAAATCATTTTAGAGTCTGTGTTATGCTGTCTTTCTAACCTCATGCCAAAAAAGCTCTGCTTATATGGAGCTTCATCAGTTATTTTGGAGTATCTGCCTTAGCCAGCTATTTTGATCACTTCCCAACTTGAACATGTTTTGGTTATTTGAAATGTTGAAGTCAACATTTTTAAAAAGAAATTGGACCTGATCTGCACCTGGCATTATTTATTACTCTAAATTATTTGAATCTTATCCAGCTTCAAACCCCCATCTGTAAAAAGTGCTGGCAAGCAGAGAAAAAAATATATGAACTATTACGTGTTATAATATGCTTCTTCTTCCCCTGAGCTCTTATCCCCATGACATTTGGCATCATTTTGAAGTTATGCAGAGCACAGTATCAGTCTAATAATTGCCTACACATTGTTATCAAATGCTTTTCAGGAAAGAAACAACAATACTTTCATAATAACAAAAAAGTAAAAGAAAACAGGTTTAAAGATGCCTTTTTTATGAAAAATGAAATGGCTCATTATCTGAACTCATGGCTGATGATCCTGGTTATTAAAGTCATATATAGAACAATGTATACACATTAATAGCCTCTTGTAATCCTTGTCAGCTAGAATTCTATAAATACAGCATTTTCCTTTCAATCATTCTGGAGCACCCTCTCCAGATTATATTTAGTCTTTATTTTAACAACAGCATATGTTTCTTTCTTTTTCTTTTTCTTTTTTTAATGGAGGTACTGGGGATTAAACCCAGAACCTCATGCATGCTAAGCATGCATTCTACCACTGAGCTATACCCACCTTCCCTTCTCCCCCGCCAAAACTGTATGTTTCTGCCAGGTTGTGTACCTATTTAGTCTTATTCTGTATGTTCAACTGTTTCTACCAGGTGCTTCTGAACAATATTATTAAACAAAACATTGTTATTCAGTGCCTTTAGACTTGAAAAATATAAGCAATTTTTACTTATGTATTAGAAAAGAAAATTGTAGAATCATAAAATATAGACTTTAGTGGGATCTTGAATATGTTCTGTCTCAACCAAGGCTGGGGACTTTTGAACAAAGCACTCACAACTCAGAACAGCACTCACTCTATTTCTACACCTCTTTGCTAATGGAATTATTTGGGTTTAATTAGGTTCAAATGTGCCTTCCTGAAACTTTTGGATCTACTCTAGAGAGCTTCACAGGATACATCTAATCCTTTTACTACATGACTTTCCATAAAAATGAGAAGACAATGATTATATCACCCACCCCCCAAATACTTTAGTTTGTATTTGAAATATTGAGTTTGTTATCTTCAAAAAAGAAGTTGGACTCAGTCTGCACTCCTAAGTTTCCATTTCCACAGTCTACATATTTTCAGGTCCTTTTGTTAGTGGGTAGTACAGTCATAATTAACAGTTCATTCTTGAGATCTCCCTTAAGAAGTAGAGTTATAGAAATCAAGTCTACTTGGGCTAATTTTATTCCTCCTTTATTTTCAAAATTCCATAATATTAGAGCCTATATTGGGTTGAAGGTGACCCCCACAAAAGGTATGTACCCATCCTAACCCCTGAAGTCTGTGGACATGACTTCTTTGGAAAAGGAGGTTTTGCAGATATAAGTAAGTTAAGAGTCTTGAGATCACTCAGGATTTAGAGTGGATCCTACATCTAAAGCCAAGAATACCTATAAGAGACACACAGAGGAGAGACACATGGAGAGATGACCAGAAGACAGGGACAGAAATTGGAGTGATGCACTCACAAGCCAAGGAAAACGTGCAGCCACTAGAAGCTGGAAGAGGCAAGAAAGAATTCTCCCCAAAACCTCCAGAGGGAACATAACTTTATTTCAGGCTTCTGGACTCTAGAACTATGAGAGATTAAACTTCTGTTGTTACAAGCCACCTACATAGTAATAATGTATTTTAGCAACCATAGGAAACTGATACAGAGTTCTCTATCATTCTGCATTTCCAAATCTATTCAATAGAGCAGCTGCCAAGTGAGAGCCCATTCTCCTTTCTTTTGATTTAAAAAAAATTAATTCATTAATTTTATTTACCAGTAATGCTCCTGCCACCAATCGTGAAAAGTGGGTTATTAGAGGAGACTGTGAAACTGTGTAAAAGAGAAAAAAAAATGTATACCCACAGGCACAAACACACAAACTTTCACATACAGTGTTATTGACCAACCATATAAGAGCCAATAACCCTGTATTCGGTTGCTGGGGCTGCTATGACAAAGTTCTATAAACTGGAAGACTTAAACAGAAATGTATTTTCTCACAGGTCTAGAGGCCAGAAGTCCAAGATCAAAGCTGCAGCAGGATTGATTCCTTTGAAAGCTGTGAGGAAGAAAACTCTCTCTGAGCCTCTAGTGGTTTGCTGGCAATATTTGGCATTCCTTGGCATGTAGAAGCATCACCCCAATTTCTTTCTTCATCTCCACATAGCATTTTCTTTATGTACTTTCTGTCTCCAACTTAAGGACACCAGCCATAATGGATTAGAGGCCCACCTACTTCAATAAGACCTAGTCTTAACTAATTACTTCTGCAATGACCCTATTTCCAGATCAGGTCATATTCTCAAGTACGAGAGGTTAGGACTTAGCATATGAATTTGGAGGAGGACACAGTTTAACCCATAATAACCCCTCAAATTAATTACCCTTGAGGTACATACTACATGTTCAGAATTGTGCTCACTGTCATATGAAGTAGAAAGATTTGTGTCATGGTTTCTACTCTGAAAGAATTTCCTTGGATGGACATGTTAAATAATAACTAGAAAAACTTAAGATTACTTAATTTGTGTGACATGAAGACAAATACTGTGTGATTCCACTTTTATCAGGTATCTAAAGTAGTCAAATTTATAGAAAGTAGAACAGTGGTTCCCAGGGCCTGAGCAGGGGTGGGGGAAGTAAAAAGGGGAGTTGTTTGATGGTTTAATGGGTATAGAGTTTCAGTTTTGCAAGATGAAAATGTTCTCGAGGTCTGTTTCACAACATTGTGAATATACTTAACACTACCAAACTATACACTTAAAAATGGTCAAGATGATAAACTTTATGTTATATGTTTTTTACAATAGTAAAAAATAAAATAACCAAAGCAAAGAATAGAGTAGATGGGTTCAAGAACAAATTAGACATACACTCTAAAGTATGAGGAATAAATAATAAGAATGTCAAAAAATAAGATTTCATGAAAGTCATGGAAGACAAGAAAAGATAGAGGCAATATTAAAGACCAGAGGCAAGTGAGGAGAAATCACTCACAGCTTCAGAAGAGTTCCTAGATCAGAAAAAGGACATTAGTGAAAAACTGGTTTAAAAAAATTAACTAGTAAATAGAAGAAAAATAAAGTTTAGTTTAGTTAATCTTGTCCCAAAGTTACATTCTTGTTCTTGATAGTTGTACTATGGTAAGGTTAGATTAGTTGTTAGAGAAAAGGGGGATTAGAGCTATAAGTACCTCCTTTGACCTATTTTTGCACCTTTTCTGTAAGTCTAAAGTGTGTTCATAATTTTAAAAAAAAATAGACTTGCAGCACAGTGTAAACTGCTATGTTCATATCCTAGTACTACCACTTAACTAGCTGTGTGAATTTGAAAAAGTTACTTAACCTCTCTGGTACTCATATTCCTTATATGTAAGATGAGAATGTTACCAACATTTACGTCTTTTTTTTTTTTTTAATTTTTATTGAGGTGTAGTTGATTTACAATGTTAGTTTCAGGTGTACAGCAAAGTAATTCAGTTATACATATACATACTTTTTTTTTCTTTTCAGATTCTTTTCCATTTTATGTTATGACAAGAAATTAAATATAGTTCCCTGTGCTATACAGTAGGTCCTTGTGGTTTATCTATTTTATAATATCGTGATGTGTATCTGTTGATCCCCAACCCCTAATTTATCCCTCCCTGCCCTTTCCCCTTTGGTAACCATAATTTGTTTTCTATGTCCATGAGTCTGGTTTTAGTTTGTAAATAGAATTTCTATAATTTTGTTTTAGATTCCACATATAATTGATATTACATATTTGTCCTTCTCTGTCTGACTTTACTCAATATGATAATCTCTAGGTCCATCCATCTTTCTGCAAATGGCATTATTTCATTTTTTTTTAATGGTTGAGTAATATACCACTTTGTGTTTGTGTGTGTGTGTTTCTCTTTTTAATTGAGTTATAGTCAGTTTACAATGTTGTGTCAATTTCTGGTGTACAGCACAATTTTTCAGTCATACATGGACATACATATGTTCATTTTCATATTCTTTATACCACATCTTCTTTATGCAGTCATCTGTTGATGGATACCGGCATTTACTTCACTTGGTTGTTATAAAGATTAAATGAGTGAATAATAGTAAGATGCCTGGCACATAACAAGCATTATAAAAGTGAAAGATAAAAATGTAAATTATTGCTAAAAGGATGTGTTGACTAGTTAAGAATGTAATTGGTTAATAAAACATTCAGAGTCTCTGAAGAGAAAGCAAGGAGAAACAAATCATTGAGAAGAGGTTCAACTTTGGACAGTATAAAGGATACTTTTTCTGTTGAGGCTAGAGGAAAGATTGTGGGATGGGTATATAATAATGTATCTAATTGAAAACAAAAAGTCAAAGGACTTTCTTACCTAAAAGGTGATTTATATTTCATAAAATAGAATTCTTGACTAAATATGAGATGGTGGAAGGAGTTAAAGAAATTGGCCTGTGTATGTTTGTAGTCAGGATGGAGGAATCTTCTGGGGAAGGCAAAAAAGTCAGGTGACCCTTGTAGACATGTTGATAGCTGAACACCTTGTAAGTAGACTGATGATATTTGCTAGAAAGAGAGCCTTTATCTATGGAATTCTTTTAACAGGATGTTCCTATTTTAGGATTGCTCACAATAAACAGACCTAGCTTTATGGATTTATGGGGCATGGCTCTCCAGAAAATGTCACACAAGCTAAGTGACTATTTGGGGTACAAAATGGAGATATTTCATAACCTAAATGCTCCTGCTTTATAAAATAACCCATGAGCATTTTCTAGAGGCCCCTGTGCCTGTTGATTGCTCATATCCTTGAAAGTACTAGTAAAGCTTGTTAGTGGAGAAGATCTCTGAGTTATGTGAGCCAATTTGATGAACATATCCTTCAGGTTAGCTCAATGAACAGGAAATAACGGAGCAAGAGGTGTAAGGAAATTAAACTTGGAACAGAGAAGGGAGCTGACAAAGGAGATGTAGAGCAAGTGTTGAAGACCTAGGGACTAGAGACAATGAATGGATAGTGTCACCAGTCCTTGTGGACATGTAATTTCTCCAGGAGTGCTCAGCAAACTGAATATAGGAAATGAGAAGGTGCATGGTTCAGCCAATGGAAATGGGTCTTTTTTAAAGGATGACAGTAGCTGACAAGACTAGAAAGAAGATAATGGAATTGAGGGCACTTGAAAAAAGAGAGAAAGAAAGAGAAAGAGAGAGGTTTAAGTGCAGTATTATGAGGTCAAAGTTGAATATGGAAGGGAGTGAAAACATAAGAGCTCTATGGGGTAGGCTATGGAGCAAGGCCTGAATTTGAATCATTGTCCTCCAACTTCTCTTAAGCCTCAGTTTCCTCATGTGTGAAATGGGATAATAATTCCTACTTCATTGGCTTGTCATATGGTTTAAATGATATAATGTGGTAAAGCACTCAGGACAATGTAAGTGCACAGTAGACTGTCATTTATTGAATAAATTGGTTGTAAGAAAATGAAGAGGTCAAGAAGATCAAAGCTTTGATGAAGTTAAGACATGGTTGGCAGAAGTAAATAACTGAAAGGCTTGAAAGAATCTGAAGCTGGTCAGAGAATGGAGTATTAGAGTTTACGATTTCAAGTATGAAACCTTTTCAGGGAATAGAAAGGTGCAGGGTGAGGAGCCAGTGTCCCGTGGGCAACTAACATGCATGAGTGTAGCAGTCACTGTCATTGATGGAATCAGAACTATGAGGCTTCTGGCACCAATCCCCAAAGAATCAGTTTTAACATTTTTTTCTTCTCACTGATGTAAGCCTCATGCAGCTAAAATTAACCCTACCTTATAAATTCTTAACACTCTGAAGTTTGTGTTGGAAACAGATTGATTTGGTTTTTATTTCTTGCATAATGTAAACATTGCTGAGGACAAGGGTGCCTTTCTCATCCTGTTAACCTCGGTGGATCCAGTTCTGCTATTTCCCCGTGAACAATGCATTATCTGAGGTCCATTAAGCAATGAGGCAAGAAACACTATTTATGCAATGGCAGTTTTCATTTAAATTATATTGTAAACAATATTCCATTTGGCTAACTTATGAAATCAAAGCGTAAAGCATATTCTAGCATAGTTTCTAAAGAACAGATCAGTTCAAATCACTAACAGATTTGCAGAAATTGGTTATGTAATGTAATATTTCAGCAGAGTGAATGATTTAAATTAATGTAACTTGTTGAAGTTAATAGTAACACACTTGAGAATAATTCACAGAGATGTTTAATCAAAGGAAAACATATAAACATCAGAAATAGACAAGGTTAGAAATATACTAATATCAATGTTAATGACATTCACATGGTTCTTCTACATTTTTGTGGTATAAATAGTCCAGAAAACACACAGTAACCAATAATTTGAAAAAAATAGAAAACTGAGAATTTATAATAGCATGACCAATGCTCTTGCATATAATTATAAGAAATTATAAAATTGGCAGGTAAAACTGTAATCCTAAATATTATATCCATGTGATATCCATGTAGTTTAAGTATTGATTAGGCTCCTGTTCAGAATAATTTTATTTCTACTTTGAGTATACAAAAATGTTATTATGTTGTATTCATAAATAAGGGTTTTTTTTTTTTCAATTTAGACTATTCTACAAAATACCAAGCATCCAAATATTTAGAAAATTGGCATGGCTGATTTTTTTGGTATAATATAATATATAGTATCATAGTAAAACATAGTATAATATGTACAAGCATAGTAACATAACAGTATTATGGTTTTATGCTTTGTAAAATTTTAGTTGGTAGATTTTGTCATAAATTTTTATGAGAATAGTTCATTCTTTCCAAGTGAAAAAAGAAGTGGTTTGACAGCTCTTTCTGTTATCATTATAAACTGGTAGCTAAATCCATTCTAAAGTTATAGTGAAGATAAGGTTTCTGTTGTTTAAATCTGTCCAAAAAGGAATATGCTATTGTATAACATCTTAAAAGTTTTAATCACTTTATCTTCTTTTTCTGTTCTTTTCTCACATCTGCCCCTTTAATGCAGGATTTGGCCAAGGTCCTATCCTCTGACTTCTTCTATTTTTCTCTCCTTTAAAATGTTATTATAATCAAAGAAATGCACGCTTGTTACAATTACTCAAATACTACCAAAAAATAGATGATGGAAAACAACAGTATCCCTCAAATTTTCTTCCACTCCCTTGTCTGTTCCTCAGAAACAACCTCTTAACAATTTCTATTTTAATAACTAAATAATATGCTTTAAATCCTTCAGTTTATTGATCTGACAACTTGATGCTATCTATCAGCCAGCATGCTGAATTTTGAGATCTAGTGTGTTAGTACTATCTCCTATTCCTACCTTTGCTTCCTTCTCCCGATGTGTATAGTTAGTGTATTATTATTTTTAATTCTCCAAATCCTTACATTCATCATTTTAAGTAATATCCTTAATCATGTCTCTTGTTCTATTAATTTAGATAGAATCCCTTAACTCTCCACTTAAAAAATTAAGATATTTGGCTCCCTACTCTTCCTTCTACTTTTCTTCCATCCCAGTATCCCTTCCACTTCCCACACTCTGTCAACTAGCTTTTATTTTTAAGCCTCCAGGGTTGTTAACACTCACCTTCTATCTTGCAACCACAGCCCAGCTTTCTATGTTTTTCCCCAGATTAAATGTAGCGGCCCAGAAACAGCATTTACATGATCACTATTATATAAATATTGTTCAAAGTTGGACCAAGACTGTACAAAAATTGCATTACATTTTCCTATAGTTCTAATGTTACAACCCCCAGGAACACTCAAGGGAGATTGTGGCGGCTTTGCAATGTGTCCATGTGTACTATGATCAGTGAGGCTGAACTACATTTCCCGGAATTCCTTTCCTACGTGATTCCTGTTAGTGTGGGCCAGGAGAGGCATTTTGTATGAAAGTTTGAAGGCCAAACTGAAGTAGTCATATTGTTTTTCTGCTCAGTAGTCTGAGTCAGGGACAAGAGAAGCTGTCGAACTCTTGCACATTTTTGCACATTTACTGGCTCACTGTGTTGGCAAGGAGGCAAGGAGCCTACCACTCCTGCATCTCTCCCTAGATCTTTCAGTTTCTTTGATCTCTGAGCCAGGTGGATGTTTAATTCCATTACAAAAGGAGCCAGTTTATCCCGCAGAACACACACATCATCAAAGTTGGAGGTGGTGAGAAATTGGCACAGATTTCAGTCTGTTCTTGTAGATTTCAGCTAGTGTTCATTGTTTCTGGTATGCTTACTCCACACTATTTTTTTTTTTAATCTTCCCTTCCTCATCTTCTGTCCTGCAGACTTCTTCAAGCTTCAGACATCGGATGCCAGATGCCTTATGATGTAAACAGCTTCTACAATTTTATGTTTCTACATCCACTTCAAATGAACGTTTTTTAAACATTCTACAATTGCTTAAAATTATATCACATCTTAGTTTGCTTCATATTTTTCCCTGAACTTTCTCATTGCATTTCTTTGTTCCTTGAATTTGTGACTTTACCATTCTCATATTTTTCCACCTTCTCAATCATATTGTCTATGGAGTTCCTTTTTCTCCTCCCAGACATCAACTCCCTAGAGTCATCTCTCTTCAGTGCTAATCCAGTACTGTGCAAAGCTGTAGTTCTCTGATTTCTTTGACTTCTTTGCCAAGTTAGATTGACTGTTTCCTGGATCCCATATCTCCTTTTTTGGTGTCCTTTCCTGTCTTGCTGGAATATATCCTGTAGTCACTTATAGAGAAAAAGTTGATGAAGAATGAATCTTTTGAATCTTTGTGTATCTATATATGTCTTAAATAGCCCTCATGTTTGGTTGATGGTTTGAGCATAAAATATTTTTTCCTCAGAAATTTGAAGAACTTCTTTATAGAAGGTCTTAGTGTCTTGTATCCTTAGTGCTTCAGAAAATTTAATTACAATATGCTTTTGTGAGTATCTTTTTTGTAGTTCTAGATACTCAGTGAATCTTAATATAAAGGTTCATTTTTTTTTCAGTTTTGGATAATTTCCTTCTATTTTTGTCTTTGATAATTCTCCTTTCACCACTACAACACACACACATACAACTTTTTGTCCTGTCTTTCTAAAACTATAATTAATCAAAATTCAAATATTCCATACTTGAATCCTATGCCTCATCTTTTCACTAACATTTACATTACTTTCTAATTTTGGTCAACTTTCTGGGGGATTTTTTTTCCCTTCAGTAGTCATATTTTAATCTATAAGAACTTTTAAAAAAAATTCCCTTATAATTCCCTTTGTGTTGCCTTTCTGTTCTCAGATAAAAAATGTAATATCTTCTTGAGTCTCTCTGAATATATTAGATACTTCAAGTGAAATGGAAAAGATATCTGGACCTTGATTATTTAACTAGCTAAAAAAGGATAATAATAACTATTCCATAGTATTATTGTAAGTATTAAATCAGGTAATGTATGAAAAATGACTTCCGTAAATTACAAAATATGTAAGTGTAATAGAAAAAAGATACTTAAATTATTATATATTCCTACATGATAATGTTTCAGAGAACAGCAAGCAAATGCTTTCATTAACTTTGCTTTATAGTCTTATTCCCTTGTATATTGTTCTGTACACATAAAGTGCCAGCCACATCACACAACAAAATTTTCCAAGTTATTTTTCTGAGTATTTTGCTGTCATATCTCTGATTTGCCTTTTTTCTTGTGGTGGAGACTACCATGTGTCCCCAATATTTATTTTCCACATCTTCTTCAGTAATAAAATCCTCAGTTTTTAGCCAGACACGTCATTTTTCTACCTCTCCACCTCTCCTGTGGTTGATTCTGGAAATAAACAAAATCATTGTATGAAATTTCTGGCAAGTGTCCAGAAATAAAGGGAACGTGTTTTTCCTTCCTACCATTTCCTTCCTTCCTGCTGGCTGGAATGCAGATGTGATGACCTAAAATCAAGCAGCCATCTTGCAGCCTGAGCTGGAAGCTATATGCAGAAGATGAGTAGAAAAACAACATAGAGATCACCCCGGATTCCTACCCCCAAGCACTGTACCAGTGCTCTACTAATTATATCTGGATTACCTTTATGGGAGGGGGACACAATTTCCTAGCTTTTTGGACCAGTGTTATTTGGGGTTTTTTACTGCTCAAAGATGAATCCTAACTAATACACTCTCCATCAGTGCATGACATTATTTGCTCATCTTTTGAGGCTCAGCTCTCTCTAGTAGCCTTGCCTTATGAAGCATCCCCAATCAAAATTATCTCATCTCTAGAGTGTATTTTTTATGAGACCAAGAACCCTGTTTATTTTACTCACTACTGTATGCTTAGTGCCTAGAACAACATGTAGGGTATATTAGGTAATCTTTAAATAGTGTTATGATCTTTAGGACTTTGGGGTTACCTACTATAACTATATGCTTCTCCCACAACTCAAATTGTAACCTCACCCATAACTGTCTATGGGTAAAACCATATATGTGATAGCACCCATTTTGCTCATTTATATACAATACATGTCTGATAGTACTGATGAATTGAATGCTTTAAGATGATAATAAGCTTAATAATATATAAAATTTAAATTTTAAAGAAAATTTAAATACAAGTGTTAAAATTTATGGTGAACTACATCAAGGCTACCATCAAAAAGTAGTGTTTCCTCTCTCCTGATGATAATGAGACAATTAAGTGATTCTATATTAAGCATCATAAAGCAAATCATAGTCTGACTTTGGGAAGTTTACTGAATTCCTAAACCTCAGTTTTTTCATCACTTATATGGGTTCAGTATCTACCATATTTGGCATCTTGCTCTGTGTTTAACACATGTGCTCGGTAAATGGTAGTGACAATTCTTGAAATGACTAATAGGACACGTTACCATTAACATGTAAAGACTGAAGGTTTTACGTACACTCGTTTATTCATCAAATACTTGCTTGGTGCCTACAAATAATCTGGAGTCTGAGTATACCAGGTCCGTGTTCATCCTCGAGGAATAGAGCCACTAAACACAAAATTACAAATGGGGAAGAAACAGGCAGAAGAAGGCCAGGTCATGCAGTTTGCAAGTCATGGTAAGGATCTAAGAAATCTATTGTAGGGTTTTAGGAGAGTGTGAAGGGCTCATAGGTCAAGTTTACATAAAAAGATATCCTTAAAAGATTACTTCTCCCCAGACCCTCAGCCTCCTTGTCCTTTAGTTTCTACTCACCCTTTGGAACTGAGCTCAAATGACATTTCCTCAGGGAAGTCCTCGCTGGTGCCCCGGGTTACAACTGGTTTTCCTATTACACCTGGTCGTTCTCCTTCAGAGTATCACAATAGAATAGAATAGTTAATAATAAGTATAAAAACACTTGCTTCTACATAAGATTTTTAAAACAAGTCATTCCATATATGTCATGTTTTCTACTGAAATAAATTCTATGCTTTGAAACACAATCACCTAATTATATTTTTAAGTAAGCAAGTTCAATTCATTCATTTAATAAAATAAAAATTTATAAAAGTTTTATAATATTTTATTTTATTAAAAAATAAATACTTTTGGATATATGTATATATAAAAATGTGCATAAATGGTCACAATTTCAAATATAAAAGACCATAATGCATAGATGCTTTAAACATGTTTATTTTTAGGGTATTAGGTAATAGTACTATTTTAAATATTAATATGTTCCATGTGAAGCAAGAAACTGAATACACTTATAAGACACTTATTTAACAGTCTATTTATATTTTTAAAAGTAAAAGTAAGTTACTTAGATTTTCTCTTAAAATCATGGCAATAGTGTTAAAATCCTCTCTTCTCTGTTATGACACCTAGCATCTTTCAAATATTGAGAAGTATATTATGAGCATGTTTGTTTTCATATGTAAGAAAAACCGATTGATTTTTTTTTTTTTTAGCAACAAAAATCAGGTCATGGGAGAAAGAGGAAGGAGTCTGATGCATTCATCCTAAAATGACGAGGCTAGTGTAATTGAGAAGTAAAAGGTTATGTAAATGAAGGAGGTTAAGACCCAAAAGGTTATGACACAGCTGGATCATTCTCATTATAAAAACATTAACATAGATGAGGACAATCTGCAGACCAGCCAAATCCAAAGTGCACAACTGGACCCAGGGGAACTGAAACAATTTCAATCGTTTCCTTAAACATAGAGCTAAACAGTTTGAGTTTAAAAGGGTTGCTAAGTTATTTAGAAGAACTGTTTAATCTTTAACCATAAACTATTAAGCTAAAGAGATTTTTTTGATCTATTACTTACTTCTAGAGAGCAATAGATTTATTATTCACATATTCTGAATGAGCTTGCATCAATCACTCTGAGACATTCAATCAAATTTATCTTGAAAAATGAAATGGCAAATGCATTTAAATTCAAGAAAGCCAATTTGGGGCAATTGACTATAATTAAGAATGTTCACTGGGATGAGGTCTTCTAGATTCATGAATATATAAGAAAAAGCCTTGAAAACACTAAAAGTTAAATACCAGAGTTGGGATTTTGACAACCAACTGAAAGGAATAAGATTGGAAAGAAGGTTTGTGTTAGTGAGTGAGGGAGTAACTGAGTGAGTGATGAGTATGTATGAGTGTGTTTAGGGGTGTGTGTGCATCTGTGCGTGCACGTGCATGTGTATAAAATCACAGTTAAGGTTACCGAAAGGGGAAATTGTAATTCTTCTTTCTCCCAACCCCCAAGTGTCACCACTACCAGAAAGTGATATATTCTCCATCTTCACTCCTCCTATAAAATAAAGACTTGGAGTGTTGTGAGTTTCTAGTTAAATTATGAAAAAAAAATTGACAAGAAAGTCTTTGAAGTGTATACTTTAAGAAGAGTATGCCCTGGTGGTGTAGTATCAGACAAATTCACTTTCTGATGCTAAGCTTTTAGGGAGAAGCAGAAGGTTCCCTGCCACTCTCTTGAGTAGATACTGATTGAGCAGTCACTAGAGTTAGTATTCTTGCAGAACTAGACAGTCAGTCCCACTTCACAGAGCAAACAGGCTCTGCTTCTGAAACAGGTCTTTTCACCATAAGTTTGCACCTTAAAAAGATGGTACTTCCTTAAGTGCAGTTAAATTTGATGCCCTGAGCTTGTTATAGTCCCAGTCACACCTTCAACTGGCTTCTCCCCAAAAAGCACCATACTGATGTCGCCGGCAGGCACTGCTGTCAATTTAATTAATACTTTTTGACTACACAATCTTCAAAAGCGTAGCTCTCAATTTAACCGAAAAACTTGCCATGATGCCAAAAATTAACATATTCTACTGCCTTCACTCTTCCAACAACCGTATTTGAATAACGGCCAAATACAGAACACTCTCGGGTAGGTACCTCAGGAATACACAGATACATTAAGAGCTGGGTGTGGTTTAAAAAAAAAAAGTACAGTCAACTAAAACACAAGACAGAGTGTGGCGAATGCCAAAAGTTAGAGTCAAAGGCTGTGGATATTCAGTAAAGATGGAGAACATTCTCACTTCTGTTTCACCCACTGCAGTAATAATCTGTTTCCAAAGACTTGCTCTGTCCCTTACCACCCACCACTCCAGGACTCATTTCTCTCCTGTCCCACATCCATCCCAGCACAGACATCAGTTTCTCTGAGCCATCAATTTCTTAACCTTTTTGTCTCTTTACTAGTCTACTCTGCAAATTCCAAACTAGAGAACATTCCAAACTTCCAGTGCCTCTGTTCCTAAAAACAGGTATTCATTTTATTTTCATTGAAGTACAGTTGATGTACAACGTAAGTTACAGATATACAATATAGTGATTCACAATTTTAAAGGTTATACTCTATTTATAGTTATTGTAAAATATGGGCTAAATTCCTTGTGTTGTATGGTATATCTTTATAGCTTATTTTATACATAATAGTTTGTACCTCTTAATCCCTTACCCCTATATTGTCCTCCCCTCTTCCCTCTTCCCACTGGTAATTACTAGTTTGTTTTCTTTATCTGTGAGTCTTTTTTGTTTGTTTGTTATATTCACTAGTTTGTTTTATAAAAATAGGTATTCTTGATGGAGAACCACACAGAATTGTAGAGAATGATGCCACTGTTACAAAGTTAAGATGTCTGATCTCAAAGAGGCCTTTAGGACAACTTGTTAATTCTTTTATTTTCTTCAGCGATTCTCCCTCTCTTGTTCTCTTCAGCAAATATCCAGACCCTGCAATATTCTCTGTCAATCTACTATTCAACCACTACTCCTCACCCTCAGCAGAGGTTGCCTGAAAAACACAGACAGAAAATCAAGGTCATAGAGTATGAACTCCCTCAGTTTCTAATTCTCATACTTGCTTCCTAAAGCGTTTTTTTTTTTTCCCCTTCCTACTTCCCTATTCAGGCCTGGTTTCCCCATCAGTGCTCTAGAGCTCAACCAGCCCCCTCCAAGACTGTCCTTCAGCAATTTTTAGTCCTTTTCATCTTCTATTGGTTCTCCTCCACTACCTCTTTCCTCTCAGCCTGCAAACCTGTGCCAGTCTCTCTTTCTTTGCAAATAACCCTTCCATACCTTGTGTGCCACTCTCTCTTTTGACTTCACTTCATTAATATGTGTAATCATTGCTTTTTTCAGATTACGAAGGTTCGCTGTAGAATATTTGAAAGTTTCAGAAATGTGTAACTAAATAAAATTTGTCCAAAAGTGATCATTTTAGTTAACTCTTTAACATATTGATGTATTCCATCTAGTATTTTGTTCTGCGCATTTGTATGTCTGGGTTGTTTTATTTTGTGATACAAATTTTTTTAATTGAAGTATACTTAGTTACAATGTGTCAATTTCTGGTGTACAGCACAATGTTCCAGTCATGCATATACATACATATATTGTTTTCATAATATTTTTCATTAAAGGTTATTATAAGGTATTGAATATAGTTCCCTGTGCTGTACAGAAGAAATCCGGCTTTTATCTATTTTTATATATAGTGGCTAACATTTGTAAATCTCAAATTCCCAAATTTATCCCTTCCCACCTTGTTTCCCTTCGGTAACCGTAAGATTGTTTACTATGTCTGCGAGTCTGTTTCTGTTTCATAAATGAGTCTGTGTCCTCTTTTTTCTTTTTCCTTTTTTTTCAGATTCTATGTATGAGTGATATCATATTGTATTTTTCTTTCTCTTTCTGGCTTACTTCACACAGATTGATGATCTCCAGGTCCATCCATGTTGCTGCAAATGGCATTATTTTATTCTGTTTATGGATGAGTAGTATTCCATTATATAAATATACCACAACTTCTTTATCCAGTCATCTGTATTTTGTGACACAGTTTAACTTAAGTTTAATGTAGCTTAAGTCCTAATGTTTTTGCCTTATACAAGAATATTATCTTTGTCAACAAATGTTTCTTGGAAAATAATTTTAATGGCAGCATGTTAGTCAATTTCTTGCTGTAGAAAACATTTTCTACCACACTGTGGCACTGAGAAAAATTTTATAATATTTGTCAGTTCAGTAGGCAAATAAACATATGTGTATGAATTTGACTTTTGGAAATTTAGATATTATTTTATCTATGGCCATTTTATCTTCTTTTATGAAATATCTGTTGATGTTTTTGCCAGGTTTCCATTTATTTAGAAGACTGTTTAGAGCATTAGCCCTTTTTCACATGTGTACCAATAATTTTCCCACTTTGTTATATGCCTTTTAATTTATGGTGTTATTTTAAATTTAAATTATCACATTTCTTTCAGATTTATTCTGTTGCTTTGATGCACTTTAAATCATCTCCCCTTTTAAAAATCTACATAATTTTCTTTCCCATAGAGACTTCAGTTGTTTACATTTAACTCTTTCACATACCTGTAATTTATTTGAGGCTACAGTATGAAGTGAAAACCCAATTTCACTTGATATTTTTCATAATATAGGTAACAGTGATGTCAGTAGCATTTATTAAATCATCATTCTTGTCCCTCTGATTTACGATGTCATCTTTGTCATATATTCTATTTGCCATCTTGTTGACCCTTTCTTGTCCTTCTGCTGCTTAGCTCTGGACCCCAAGCTGGCTGACCTTCATAGACTTTGCCCACATCCCCATGTGAACAGGTAGAAAGCACTGAGGGAAGGAGCTAAGGTGTTTCTCCTCGCTCTCTGCTTCAGGTGGTATCCTGGGCAGAGGTCGCACTTCCTCTCAGGCACTCTGTCCCATGATTCTACTTCATCCCTAGTTGACCCAGCCCCTGAGCCCTGGGAACTCCATGCCCTCCCTTTGCTCCTCCAGCCTAAAGGTATAGCAGCTGCAGCTGTATTTTCATCTTTCAGTGGCTTCTCAGTCTCTTCTCTCATCTGTGTAACTCATTACACAAGTTAGTTTCCCTCTGCTTTAGGCATTCAGTTTAATTTCAGTGTTCCTGTTTGGAACCTAACTGATAAAGCTGTCATTGCTATTCATTGATGCATGTGTACCAGGGCTACAATTTTAATCATTGTAACTTTTATAAAATATTTTAATTTTACTTGTCTTGAAAAAATGCTATTACCTAATTATGTTTTAGGAAAACTAATTTTTCCAAGTGAACTTAAAAATTATTTTGTCACTCTATCCTATTGACATGCTTAAAGATACACTCATGTGAGTAAACAAAAATGTCTATGAAATGTTTATGGAAGGCTTGTTTGTTCTAGTAAAAAGAAAACTGAAAACAACCAATGTTAAATTTATGATATAGTTATACAATGCGATACTCTAGGTCCTTAAAAAGAATGTGTAACATACACTGCTATAGGAGTATAAGTAGCTATAATTACTTTTCAAAACGCTTTGGGAGTGCCTGCTAAAACTAAATGTATGAATACCCGATCACCTGGCTGTCCCACTTCTAGGTGTGCACCCAGCAGAAGTGTGTGCATAGGTTCACAGACAGAGATGTAAAGAATGTCCCCACAGCTCTATTCATAATATTTCCTGTCTGGGAACAACCCAAATATCCACTAAAAGAGGAATGTACAAATTGTATTACATTCATGTAATGTAATATGGCAATGAAAAGCCAAATTACTGAATGACTCAAATATAATGTTGACTGTAAGAGACCAGATACTATAATAACATCCTGCTTGATTCCATTTGTATAAAGTTCAAAAAATAGGTAACATTAATCAATTCTGAAACAAGTGACAGTAGTGTTTACCTTTGGGGAATTATGGTTGGAAAGGGACATGAGGGAGGAATGATTTCTGCACTCTTTTGTATGTATGATAAATTTCAATTTTAGAAGCTTAAGAATGTATAAGGTAGATTCCATATGTATTGATGTAGAAAGATATCCAAGTTATGCTGCTAAGTTAAATTAAATAGTTGTTGGAGTGTACATAAAGAAAGAGTCCATATGTGTTAAAAAAAGAAAGACTATTACATATACGTGTGTGTATGTGTGTATAAGTATATATTCATGTGTGAATACAAACACACATATACACACACACACACACATACAAGAGAAAATAAGATAATGGAAGATTGGTTTGATTTTTTTCCCCACAAACATGAAGCATTTTTATAATAAAAATTTATTAATAAAAAATCAATGAAATAGACGTAGCACTGAAACTGTAAGTTAATTTAGGAAAATAATTCTGTCTGATAATATTGTTTTCCTAGCCAGAAATAAGGTACACTCACCATGTGTTCATCTCTTTTTTTATACCCTCCAGTCAAGATTTTTAACTTTCTTCCATAAGCCCTGCATGAGTCTTGGGAGGTTATTCCTGTGTGTTACTCATTTATCATTGCTCTTATTAATTAAATTGTTTACTAACAAAGTTTCTCAAAAGAGAAGTCTAACCTTCTATTTCCTTGTTTCCCTTTCATTTCTAACCTGCTCAACCCTAATGAAGCCGTTCTGGCAGAGATTCTTAGTTGCCAAGTATAACAGATGGCTTCCATTTTTCAGCATGATACTTTTAGACAGTTATTAATTCATTAATTCAATAAATATTTGTTAATCACTCGGTGTATGCTAGACACAGTGCCATACACTGTAGGTTCAGAGGAAACATAAGCCCTACCCTCAAATTGCTTGTACCTTAATGGAGCAAACAGTAGATGGGCACTTACCACCCACTGTGGAGTGTGCTGAAGGAGAGATAAGCACAAGATCCTGTGGGCAAGCATCGAAGGGCACCTATCCAGGTTTGTGTTATTGGAAACCACTAATTGTATAAGATGTTGTATAAGTTGAAACCTAACTCTTATGAAGTCAGGACAAGAATGATGAATATGCTAGACCTACTTAAGATTATTTTATAACCTTCAGAAGGTCAGAATTAAGAGAAAGAACAGTGTATTTCAGCAAATTTAAGGAAATGCTACTAATTCCAGTACGGCTGAATTCTAGAACTTGGGGTAGGTAACTGTAGAAAGTTAGACTAAAACAGAAAGCAGAAGGCAGGTCATAAGGCCTTTAGTGGCATTCTAAGGAGTTTGGAGGTCGGTGACAAACCACTAAAGATATTAAAAATAGGAGCTGATATGATCAAATTTGCACTTTAGAAAATGGAATTAAGCTGCAGTATAAAGAGCAGATTAGAGTGGCGGAGGTACTGAAAGCAAGGACCTCCTACTTGTTTTATAATCTAGACAGCAGAAATGAAGGGAGGTAATAAGATTCCAGAAATCGAGTAAGTGAAAGTAAGAAGACAGGGGAATTAACTGGATGTAGGAGGTTAAGGGTTGAAGGGAGTCAAGGATGAACACAAGGTTAGGAGGAAGATCCGGAGACTGTAATGTCACATAGGCCAAAGCGGGGAGGGGAGAGAAGGAAGGAGCATTTTGAGAAGAAAAAGTGGACCAAAGTTTAAAGTGCAGTGATGGAGGCAAGTAAATAGAGACTTCCTTAGCATCAAACTCTCTTAATAAATACAGGTTCATTGGTGTTCTAGAAACAAAAGCCAGATTACATTAGGCTGAGGACTGAATGAAAGTTGAGAAAAATGAAGTCATTGAATGTAGAAAGAGAAAGATAATAAAGATAGATGGGGGATGAAGGATGGCTGGTGATAAAAAAAAATAGTAGAGACCTGACCACGTAAATGCTGACGGGGAGAAACCTTGTAGATATTAAAGAGAAAAGATAGGTGAGTGTAGAGTCCAAGATGAAGTGGGAAAAGATGGCTCCCATACACTGGAGCAGAAAGATCCTGGATCAGAAGGCGGAGCACCTACTCCACTGTGACTGGACGGAAGGGAGGCAAGAGAAGGCAGCATGAGCTGGGAGGTGTGCAAATCCGGTGCGAGGAGTTCGGGGAAAGTTCCCTTTGATATTGTCTATTTCCTCTGTCCATTGTCTGCTTTGAGTGAAAAGTGAGACAGAGAGATCAAAGGTTTGAGGAGACAGAAAAGTTGAAAAAACGACTGTGGAAATTAATAGGGGGAATCAGTTAGAGAAACTCAGAAAATGCTCCAGGCAGATTTCAGGACCCAGCTCTTGTGGAAACTGTTAATTTGTCAGACCATCAGGCTGCTGTTTGTGCTAATCTTCTCCAGCAGTACTTAGTAGCCCAGGAGGGAGAGTGGAGAAAGTGGGCAATGAAATTGGCTGAAACTTGGGCTTTGCCGGTGGGTACAAGGGAAGGGAAAGTGGCGAGAGTTAAGAGAAATGGCAAGAAAGAGGTTAAAATGCTGGACAGAGATGGAAGTGAAGAAAGGAGGGGACCTTGGATAAAAATAAAGGGAGCCAGAAATTGTTGATCTCTATGAGGTTGTGGAATAGTGGTGAGGAGAACCAGAAGGATAAGAATTTGTGGTAGAGGAGCAAATCGTGAATATTTCAGAAATGCAGCCATGGCTGATGAAGCATGGTCTGAGTTAGGGGCATGGAAGTGGTGGTCTGAGATGGAATGGAGGTGAAGTCATTGGTATGGAAAAAAAGAAGCTAACAAGAGGCTAGGGTGTTCTCTGAAAGACCCAGTGATCACTGTGGTTACCCCCAGATGATGACAAAATAGGAGTAGAAAGAAAGATGCATAAGGGGCCAAAATATCTAATGAATGAAAGGCGGTGACTGGAAAGTTTATGAGAGCAGAATGTATACTGTGAACCTCCAAGGAGGAGAGAGATAGAGACTCATAAAGAGTCTGGATGTGGCATTGGCTCAGGAGAATGTTGAGCTTACACCCGCCTCCCCAGCTTGATGTGAGAAAATAGGTGGTACCCATTTAAGAGAAGCCAGTTTTCAGTGAAGGTCAGGGAGTGGGATCAATAGTCTCTGCAGACGGTAAGGATGCAGGAAAGGCAGATGACAGGGGATAGGCACGGCAGAGGGTGGTATGGAAGGGTCTGGAAACTGGTGGAGGGGTGTGGTGGGGTAGAGGCGCCGTGGGATTCATCGACTCTAATTGGGAGCATTTCATGCCTAAACGATCGTCATAAACTCCTGGCTGACCACTCTGCTTCCACCTTTGCTCTTTGAAATTCATTTTCCCTGAAGCATCTGGATTAGATTATATAAAATGTAGTTCTAATCCTGTCATGCATTTCTCTGATTAAAATCCTCCACTGTTTTCCTCCAATCTCTAGTGCTAATTGCAAACTCCTAAAATTAGCTCTGTATACAAGTCTCTACAGTTGTCTGGCTTCTGTCCATCCTCTCAGCCTTATCTCCTCAGAGGCCCTCACATGTACCCTGTCCCTCGGTTATAATGAACTACATGAAACTTCCCCAAACTCCACATACTCTAAGTGGAGATACGGTAAAAATAAAATTCCAGGTAGAATAAACAGTCTGAGGAGAGATACAGAGATGAGGGCATTGAGAAATGTCAAGAGATACAATTTAACTGGACTCCAAAATATAATTAGACAGTAAGACATGAAAAATAAGGACTGCTCATAGCTATGATTCTCGAGTAAAGTCCTGCCTCTTTGAAATGTATTAGAATATAGACGCTTTTAATTTTTCTCCAGCAATTTAATTTTATGCACCTGCCAGGCTAAATATTTTTGATTAAGATACACTTGTCTGATGCTGCTATTAATAATTACTGTACACATGACCTTTTCTTCATCTTTCCAATTTTTATATAGTCAAACTTTTTGATAATGAGAGGCATGTTGCTTAAGAGGTACTCTTCACAGCATGTAACTCGTAACAGACACCTTGCAAAAATGTGTGTGAGTTTGTATATTTTTCAAAGATAATGAGGAGAAAGATTTAAAATCTGTTCAAACGTTTTCTGGCAAAATGTGCATGAATCGTGCCAAAAGGAATTGCATTTTGCATGCCTTCAATCTGTTTTTGAAATATTTGTAGATACAGGCAACATCTGTTCCACTGGACAGAGATATACTGCAGGTGCTAATAACTTTGGAAAGCCCTGATTTTAAAAGTTTGTACTTGCAAATTAAATATTTTTAAACAGATACGTGCTGAAGTTCTCTAAGTAAACTTTAAAATTTTGTTTATTCATAGAAATTATCGAGAAAATATTTTACATAATAAACCAAAATCTAAAACTTAGGGAATTTTCTGAATGATTTAATCATGTGTTAAATACACCTACTGGCAAAATATAAAATTGCAACCCAGCTCTATTCAGCATAGATGGTGGGAGGTGAGGCAGAGAACTGAGGGAACACTAGAAATGTGTAAAAGAGATTTCAATATTGGGCAAAAGCAAAAGCTGTATAGTCTTGAGAGAACATGACTGTGAGTTAAAAAAAAATCCACATGTAAAGAAAATGATGAAAAAGTATTACCGAACTACAAAAAAAAAAAAAAAAGGAGGGAATGATTTGGTGGAAATTTCTGCTCTCACAGCACACATAAAGGCTGGATCTGGTTTAGGATTAGTAAATTCTCTAACTGCTGATGCACCAGCAGTGACCAGATTTGTCAACTGGAGTAATAGTGTTTCAGGACAGTATAAGTATGAATTAAAATAGCTGAAAATAAGATTCACTTTATAAAAATCTATTTTGCAGTAAATTACATGAAATGGTAGACATCTCTTCTTACGGTTACAGAAGGAGTGTCTTTGACAGTGTGCTGATTGTCATTATACAGCATCTTTCAAATTTCAGGAAGTCTTACATTAGTAGATTGTGAAATCCATTTGAATCAAATCATAAAATTTTTAAGTGAAAAATAATGGAAAATATGACATCGTATCACAGAGAGTAGGGGTAAGAATTGTTAAAATCTTGTTTCGAATGTGTGTGTATGAAAAAGATATGAAATATATTTCCTATTGTAGATCACAGTCTTTAAAAAAAAAAAAAAAGGCTTGAAACCCATTATCAAAGGGAATGCCTCCATGGAAGCTCTTTGTAGGCTGACCTAGTTGCACTTCGATCTTAGAAGCAGATCTAAATCAGAGAAGATCCTGGGTCAGATAAAGTCTTGGGCATTACAGACTCCTCTGAGGGCCGGAAGTACCAGATGCCAGGAAACATTCTAAGGGAGGTGACAGAGAGTTAAGTGGGGATCGCAACACTTACCTACTCCTACCTAGCAACTGAAGGAGTCCAGGCTGGGCTTTGGAGGAAGAAGCGTACATCTATGCTACTCCATGAAACATTCACCCCATTTCTTCAGAGTACATAAAGAAATAATAGCAAGGGAATACACAGCTGGTTTTATAATTAACAAGGAAAGCGTGCCTTATTTACTATTATCGTCATGGAATCAGTATTCCAGGGTCCATGGGTATTGGTCACACAGATACTAAATATTTCATGTGATTTAGGGATTCACATGCCTAAAGCAGGAAACAAAACCCTGCATATCTAATGAGTTGAAAAGTTGTTGTTGTGTATGTGAATGATAAATATAGTAATACTTTTATCTAGCCTGATCAGAAAATGAGGTGTTGAAAGACTGGTAAGGAGGTTGATCTAGGGAGGAGAACTAGGAGGCTAGTTGGTTTGGAACTAAGTTAGGAGGGACACAATTTTCACTGCACATGCTTTTGCAACTCTTGAATTTTAAATCATGTGCATTTTATCAGTCTTAAAAAAAAATCATTATTTGGTGGGGGAAGGGTATAGCTCAGTAGTAGAGTGCATGCTTAGCATTCAAAAGATCCTGAGTTCAATCCCCAGTACCTCCATCAAAAAATAAATAAATGAATAAACTGAATTACCTCTCCCTTCAAAAACATTATTATTTGCATTTAGAAAAATAAACATCAAACATCAGTGAAATTTTCATATAAACAAAATTAGCTCTGTATGGGACACCTTATTTGTTGTTCAGCCAATAGCCATCTCCTCGATCTTTTTTGTTAAAAATCCCTGATTTTTTCCTGGTGGTAACATCCAAGCCCCAGAAGGTGAATCAAGATTAAACTATATCAAGCTGGTGATGATAGGAAAAACCAGACCAGAGAAGGGTGCTGCTTCAAACTTAGAAGCATGGATAGCTGGCCCAAAAGAGGGAGCTGAGGCAATTATTATGGTGTAAATATACCTTCTACCTTCCCCTCTGTGCTAAGTCATAAGCGAAAAAGTATTTGTCAATGACTGACACAATAAACATGATCACGTACATACACACACACTCACCCCTCTAAAAGCAGGCAGTGATCATCAAACTTAGCTTTCACAAAAAGGTCTTCTCAAATACACAGATATGAACAGTATCAAAAAAATCACAAAACATTTGAAGGAAAACCATTATGAAAGAAAGCAACAAATAATTTAAAGAAACAAATATTTTCAGGGGGATTTGAAAGGCTATCTCAGCAATGAAAATAACAGACTGAATTATAAATTTTGAAATTAAAAAAATATGTGGTCATTAGTACAAAAAAAAAAAAAGAAGAATTGTTGGACTATATAGTAGAATGATAATACCTGAAAAGTAAATTAGAGAGCTAGACTATTAGGGCAATGGCTTCTTCTCCTACAGTTCAGCACAGAGACAAACAGACTTGGACAAAGGTAAGAAACATGGAAGAAAGATCCAGAAGGTCCAACATTCACCCAGTGTGAGTTTCTAAAAGGACTGATATGAGGAAACAGTCAAAAACAAAATAGGGTAAGGGATGCTCAAAGCTTAAGAAATATAGTTTTCTGTTTAAAAGGGATCTACCAGGTCTAAGCAGGATAAATAAAAAGAACAACTACCTAGAAACACTTGGGAAAATGCAAAAGAGGAAAGATAATTTTAAGATCCTTAAAACTTCAAGTGACTGAAGCAAAAAATATAATTAAAAAGGAATGAGATTAAGATGATAGACTTCTCTTTGGTAAAAATGGATATTAAAAGATAATGGAACAATTCTGAAAAGTTCTAAAGGGGAAAAATGTATGAAATTACAAGTTTATGCCAAAAATCATTCATATTAGAAAAAATATTGAAACAATAGATGGCAAGGAAAATGTATAGAAAATAAGGAATTTTGATATGTATAAACTTTTTAAAAATTATGGCAAGAACAGACATAGCAGTTAAGAATAATATAAATGGGATGTGGGCTTCTATTTATTGAAAGTCAGATTTTCAAATTAAGTAAAAACAAACAAAATCTATATCTAAATGCATGATATTTACAAAAGATTTATCTAAAGTAATATGATATGATATGTAATATGATACATAATTTGAAAAGAAAAATAATGAAGAAAAATACATCATAAAACTGCTAACAATAAGGAAGCAGATATAAAAATGTCAGCATCAGACAAAATAGAAATCAAGACAAAGCATGAAAAGGAAAAAGAATGATACATAGAGATGAAAGGAACAATGTAAAAATATATACTCTTTATCCTTTATGTTCTTAACAGCAGAAATAGGTAAAATGGAGAGAAATACAAGAGAAATTAATACATGCCCATAGTCAGAGATTTTAATAGATCTTGCTTATAAATTGACAGATCAAGTAAACTAAAAATAAAGTTAGAATTCAATAGCACAGACAACTTTCAAAATAGGTTTTATAAATAATGAATATATCAGGAACTTTATATCCAAGGGACCACTCATTAAAAATGATCAGTTTTTTAATCCACAAAAAAAATCTCAACAGGCAAAATTCTCTCATCTCAAAGCAGTAAAATCACAAAGCTGCTCAGGTTTATGAAGTGTTTACTATGGTTGCCAGACTTGTTCTAAGCTAAGGTTGCCAGATTTAGCAAATAAAAGTACAAGATGTCCAGTTAAATTGGAATTTAATATATCCAAGGATTATTTTTATAGACCTTAGAAATTATAGAAAATTTTAGAGATAATAAACTTTAGAGATAATAAAAGCATTGGGGGGAAAATTTATGTGTCCTTCTAAGATAATTTTATAACTTTTATACCTAAACTAGACAAGCATGGCATAAAAAGTCAAACCATAGGCCAAGTTTACTTTTAAGTATAGCTACAAAACTTCTAAATAAAAAATTAATAGATTAAATGCAGCAGTGTGTTAAAAGTTGCTTGATACCGGAAATACAAGGAAGATGCAACACTATGAAATGTAATATAATTTATTTTTTTAAAGATTAAAGAGAAAAAACACAAAATCATATCAAAAAATTCAAAAATCCCATTTATTAAAAGCTATACCTATTTATGATATTTTTTATTTGACAAATATGTAATACAAAGGGAACTTTCCTAACTTGATGAGGCATAACTATCTAAACATCAGCAATGGAAAATTAGAAAATATAAAGAAAAAAAGGCCTAGCCATAATGGAAAATGGCAAAAACAATTAAAGAAAATATCTAGGAATAAAACTAATGCAAATGTGTAATATCTACAGTAAAAACACTACCATAGAAGATATAATTAAATATGGAAACATACCCTATTCTTAACAATAAATTACAAAATAAATGCAATCACAATTCAAAGCCTGACAAGATTTTTTAAATGAAACTGGACAGTCCAGTTCTCAGAAAAAAAGCAAAAATAGCCAATAATTTTTATCAAAAGAGGGAAAAAGATGGAGAATTTATACTATCAAATTTCAAAATATGCTCTAAAAATATAGCAATTAGCATTGTATCACAGTAATACATTAATATACATAAAGAAATGGAAGAGAACAGAATCCACAGTGAGGGGTAATTATGAACCATTGAGAAAAAGACTGAACAAATGGAGGCCAAAAAAAAAAATTGTTAGATTCCTAAATTAGTGCCAAGACAAAAACAACATGAATTCTAGGAAGATTAAAGATATAAATGTCTATTTGCAGCAACATGGATGGACCTAGAGATTATCATCCTAAGTGAAGTAAGTCAGAAAAGAAAAAGACAAGTACCATATGATTTCATTTATATGTGGAATCTAAAAACATGACAGAAATGAACTTATTTACAAAACAGACACAGCCTCACAGACATAGAAAACAAACTTATGGTTACCAATGGGAAAGGGGAGGGGAGGGATAAATTTGAAGTTCAAGATTTACAGATACTAATTACTATATATAAAATAGATAAACAACAAGGCCCTACCCTATATAGCACAGGGAATTGCATTCAATATCTTGTAATAATCTATAATGAAAAAGAAAATATATATATATGAATCACTGTGCTGTACACCAGAAACTTAACACAACATTGTAAATCGACTAAACTTCAATTTAAAAAATTCAAAAAACGTAAATGTCTAAAATAGAACTATAAAAGCATTCAAAAATATATTTGTAATCTTGGAGTACAGAAGAACTTTGAAAGATATAAAGTACATATGGCATAAAAGAAACTATTGGTGAATTTGATCTTAACACTTAAAACATGTACATGAAAAGAGAATAATATTCCTCCCAATATTATTAATTTTCACCATTAAGAAATGTAGAATCTTCAGAAGAAATGGCTCAAAACCAAGGAAGTTAAAGAACTAACAAATGTTCAAGGCCTACTAAGTGATTGACTCCATGCTGGAGGCTTGACAGACTATTCCATTTAATCTCAGGGAATCTTCATCAAACCTAAAAAGGTATGTTACTATCATCATGTTGCTGAAGAAAACACTTGCCTTTAGTCACATATCAAGCAGTTGGCTGGAGTGGAATTCTAACCCAACGCATTTAGCACCATCTTGACTCTCTGCTAAATAAGAAAACATATGGAAGTATACAGAAAATTGCATCACTGAATAGCCTTGACAAGTAGTGTATCAATTAGGATTGGTACACTAAGATAGAAATAAGCAATTAAAATGTGCTCAGAGAAAACGGTTATTTAGTATGTTGTGTGGAAAGGACAAAGGATGAGAAGAAGGAAGCAGAAGACTCATTAAGAGGCCACTGAAACGTTTAGTAAAACACTGTGAGAGCCTGGACTGGTCAGTCTTCCAAGGCATGAATCTGTCAAATATTACAAAGTGCTAACTCACAGCACATAGAGCCAGATTCAGCTGTAAAAAAAATTATTTCAGTCTACTTCCAAGGTTTTAACCCGGTGGCTGGTGTGCTGACAGCATTGATACTGTTTGTTAGTAAAGAGGAGTGGTGGCCAACTAAAAATGTGACCTAAGACTGCCTCTTGTGAGATCATGTAAATTGTCACTCATCTCCATAAACTTCCCTTCTGAATACTAGGTGCAGTGATTTTGTGTCTTGGGAAGTTCCCAGACCATTAAGTAGAGACAGTAGAAAGCTTATGAAAGGGGTTCTCTGAGAGAAATTTGGGGTCTTCTGAGGGTTTCTTGATTTCAAAAAGACAGAATCTATTTAAAGAATATAAGATCCTGTTATTCAAGTTAGCAGATAATGGGAAGATTTCTTCAGTGTGTTTTTTTTTTTTTCTATTGATAGGAATAATTCTGAAGTATTTGTACTTCATTTATTTAAAACAATTTTGTCAATCCCTATTCTGTGTCAGTCTACTAGGTTAACACCACCCATCCTGAAGTCTTCGAATCCACTAGGTCCCTTTAAAGTCCTGCACTGGTTTAAGACAGTAGTGAGCTTTGCAATGAATATAGCCATTCAAATTACAGGATTGGGGGCACCTAGAGTATGGTCTTGGCCCAGCATGCCAACTAAAATATGAAACCTTGCCTAGTAATCTCTCCCCTATATGCCCAATTTATGTGACTCAATGTCTGCCTCAATTTTCGTTTGCTTTCATCCGGTAAAACTGGCACCACCCATCTAGCCTGAGCCTGACGAGTACATGGTTCTTTCCAGCCTCTTAGAGGGCTTAGTTCTGCATCTGTACCCACAAGTGGCAGTTAGGTTGACTTTAACATGAACTAACAACCTGGAATCCAAGTACTGCTGATCCCCAACTGTTTCAATGTTTGCTGAGCTCCCATGGTCAATGAGACTTAGACTGATAGTCCACATCTTTGAAAAAGAACATCCTTCAAAGTGTGAACAATTCCCCATGAATAAATTAGGGAGAAAATAAAAACCATGGCCTGAATTGAACAAAAAGGGAAAATTAAAATGTTGCTGTTTGGTTATTATGGTACATAGTATCACCAGTAAACAATTGAAAATGTTTATTTTGATGGGCAGTTAAAAATATTTTCCTTCAATGTATATTGTTTGTTATGGCCAATAAAATTCTTAGCTGTTCCCACTTTGAACATTTGAGTTAGAATGTAACATTTGGGAGTAAATATCATTTTGGCCAGATGAAGACTGCTGTCTTGTGTAAGCTGAAATAGTCAGTTTTCCCCAGGAAAAAAAATGGTAAGTAAATGTAAAGCAATGTGCCAATTTATTTGTGAGACTTAAGCCATCTAAAAAAAGTGAGAAAAGAATGACTTTAAGCTTTTCTCCTCCAATAAAAAAACCTATAAACTAGAGATTCCTTTTTTTTCCTTTTTGAAAATACAGTCTAGTGCCTTGAGTGGTTTCTTTCTCAGCATATAATTGATTCTCAGAATGACATTCACTTTAAGTGTGGACATTTGTGCCTTTGGGACAGAAGCTGTTGTTTCTACCTTTGTCATTGTGTACAACAGTTATAGTAGGAGAACTATTTTCTCCCCAAATTGCCACTTAAGAGACCTAGAAAACTAACCAAAGTCATTTGGTATGTTTATAAAGACAAAACAATCTTTCTGCCATAAACAAAGTGGAGGAAAAAGACAACTGAACTAATGTTATCTTTATCACTGGGAATATACCACAAGTCATTAAAAATAGAGGCATGTAAAATATTTAAGGATACAGTTAAAATGGTAGTGTATTGAAATATTTGAAAAGGATCTAAAAATTAGGAAAGATTTTTTCAGACCAGCAAAAAATGATGAAACTTAAAAAAAAAAAAGACTACAGACTACAGATATAAAAACTTTTTCAGTGTATTTTCTTATCTCTTTCCTTTTTGAGAAAAGAACTTGCATGAAAGATGGAATAAAATGTGCCTCACATGCCCAGTGAATACTGGAACAGATAGATGCATTTGTGACTAAGTAACTTTTTCTCTTAGCTATGGTAATAAATCATCATTGTTATTTACAATTGATTCATAATTCTAATGAGCAAAAATGATGTATTTATCCAGCTAGAGATAAAAATTCAAAATCATATAACTTGAGTGAACCAACTATGAACTATATAAACATCACAGCTGGAAAAAATCAGAAACTAAGGATCAGTTAAGTGTTAATTTAAGTATAAATATATATATATAGTGTTGTACATATATTTATTTCTTTTTCTTCCCCAGGGCTTGTAGATGGATTTAGTGATTATAAAATGAATATGACTAAGAATGACCTAAATTAACAAGTATATTACAATGAAATATATTTTTAAGCAGTAAATTACTACAGTGTTCTGATGAGAATGTGTACCATTTTACTTCAAATTGACCTTCCAGTAACCACAAAATTTGTTACTATTATATTTGTTTAACAACCTACAAATAGTAAAGTATTGTTATTTTTATTAATTATTAATATTTTACCAAATTTCTTGCTAGAAGTTAGAATTCTAATGTATACACTAAAGTTTATTTTAAATTGTCCCCTAGTATTGTACTACATTTTTATCAGTATTCCAAATCCTCAGAAACTTCCAAGTTCAGTCTTTTAAACCTGAAATTTGTTTACCTAAGTACCTGGAAAAAATGAGAAAGAAAAAAAGGCTGTTATTATGTTGGCCAATGAACCAGAATTTTTACACAACTTAAAAATATAATTTATAAGAGATTTGTTTAGAATGTTGGCCTTCCTATAATCAAAAAAGATAATGCCTCAAATTGTTATAGCTTTCTTTCAGAATATTCTCAGGGGATTGTTATATGGTTAAATATACTTTTCTATGCAAAAAAAATAATGTGTTAAACTTTAACCTAAATATATGAGGTGTTTAGATGTAACAATACCATCCACAAAAGAATGCACTATAAATTTCCTAAAAACATTTTTCCTATTGCATTTCTAATTCAACCTGAAAAAAGATCAATTTGCACACAATTTTTAGAAGTTCAGCTATTCAGTAATGTATCATAAATCTCTATTTTTCTCACATCATGCTCACAAAATGAGTATGAGCCATTATCTCCCTTCTCTGCATACAAGAATATGGAAATCCAAAGAGGTCATGCCTTTGCCTCATCATTTAGATACAAAACAGGTTCATTGTCCATGTTTCCTAGTTTACTGATATTTTCATTTCAAAGAAGTTCATATTCAGAGTTTCATACCTGAAATAACCATAGTCTGGAAAAAAGTTTAAGTTAAAAATTAAAAGGCAAATAACCTTTAACATTGGTCTTATACTTCTGATGACCACTATCATCAAGTGAATATCATTTTCATAGGGACATGGAATAGTTTATAAGCTGGCAGATATTTTTGGTTGAGAGAAAAATATTTTAAACCTATAAACAAAGTTTATATGTTTTACTCAAAGTTTTTGTCTCTCTAGATTATTTTTAATAATGAAGTTTAAAGTACAGAACTGAACCCTACATAATGTTTGACAAGGTAAAAATCTCCTTATATGTGAATCTACGAGGAAGGGTTGTGTTTGTGTAAGCTAAACTTATCCTTTTCAACAAAAAAAAAGAGAGAGAGAGAGACAAGTTTGAGTCAATTTTGAGGAAGCGTGTAAAGGAAAATGTTTGCAGAGGCTAAGCAGGTATACATATGTGAATGGGCTGGCTGAATGCAAAGTAACTAGAATATGTAAATAGGGCATATAAAGAAAAACAAATGCCTAGCCCAACTATAAGCAATCAAGCACAAAAATTTCAAAATCCTGTGATAGTCATTGACTACTCCAAAGGCTCTCTAACTAGAAGCCACCAGTTTGCAACCCTTGCTTAGGTAAAATTTAGAAAACAAGTCACCTTGGAGCTTTTAAGCTTTGTTTTGAGAGTCAGTTGAACCAGCCTCTCCTATTTTACAAATTCCAATTTTGCATCAGTTACTTCTGGAGAAGAATATAGAAGAATATAAAACTATTTTTTGGTTTGACAAAGGCTGCTGCTCCTAATAACCTCTTGAAATGCAGGACATCACAGAGAGAAGGGAGAAATTTTTCCTAGCAGTAGAGAAAGCTACTAGAAAGAAAGACGTTTCAACCTAACTTCTTCTCTGTGCTCAGGACTTGAGCTGGCCTAACTGGGGGTCAGACAACACCAATGACTGCAAAGACGACCTTGCCATGCTGTGAGGGAGAATCCAAAAGCCAGGACACTAGAAGCCCCTTCAAGCTTTTTGCCTCATAATTGACGTACAAAACAAATGTTTTGTGCATGAATGTGACTGAAAAAGCTACAACCTGGATGCCAGGTACAGGAATTGACCAAAGATTTCATGACTGAATGAAAACAGATAGTCTTTGCTCAATGGAAAGGAACAAATCATAATAGCAACACTCAGTGGTGAAAAGAGAGGCAACCCTGAATCAAGGACCTACAGTGAACCAATCAGAATGTCCCACTGCTCACCACCTCATGCTTGGAAACAGCTCCAACAACTATGGATGGATCTTAGTAAGTAAGCCCCAGGAATCTTGAACAACTGGCCCTATGGTGTCCTAAGTGGGAGATTCTGGTCATCTGCCTTATATGGCGCATGAAGATAGAGGAGGGATCAAGTAATTAACTGACAAGTGCTTAATTTCCAGAATATATTCAGTTCATACAACTCATACAGCTTAATAACAAGACAACAAACAATCCAATTCAAAAATGGGCAGAAGACCTAAACAAGCAATTCTCGAATAAAGATCTACAAATGGCCAATAGGCACATGAAAGAATGCTCAATATCACTAATTATCAGAGAAATGCAAATCAAAACTACAATGAGGTTTTACCTCACACCAGTCAGAATAGCCATCATTAAAAAGTCCACAAACGATAAATGCTGGAGAGGGTGTAGAGAAAAGGGAACCCTCCTACACTGTTGATGGAAATGTAGTTTGGTGCAACCATTATGGAAAACAGTACAGAGATTCCTTAAAAAACTAAAAAAAAGACTTACCCTTTGATCTAGCAATCTCACTCCTGGGCATAGATCCAGAGGAATATCTAATTTGAAAAGATACATGCACCCCAATGTTCACAGCAGCACTATTTACAAAAGCCAAGACATGGAAGCAACCTAAATGTTTATCTACAGATGACTAGATAAAGAAGATGTGGTATATATGTGTGTGTGTATGTGTGTGTGTGTGTGTGTGTGTGTGTGTGTGTGTGTGTGTGTAATATATGGAATATTACTCAGCCATAAAAAAGAATGAAATAGTGCCATTTGCAGCAACATAGATGGACATAGAAATTATCATTCTAAGTAAAGTAAGTCAAACAGGGAAAGACAAATATCATATGATATCACTTATATTTGGAATCTAAAAAATGATATAAATGAACTTATTTACAAAACAGAAATAGACTCAGACATAGAAAACAAGCTTATGGTTACCAAAGGGGAAAGGATGAGGGAGGGATAAATTAGGAGTTTGGGATTAACAGATACACACTACTATATATAAAATAAATAAATAACAAGGTCCTACTGTATAGCACAGGGAACTATATTCAATATCTTGTAATAACCTATAATGGAAAAGAATATGAAAGGGAATATATGTATGTACATGTATGACTGAAACATTATGCTATACATCAGAAGTTGACACAACATTGTAAACTGTACTTCAATTTAAAAAAGTAATTAGAGAAATAGAAAAATGTCATATTTATAGCACTGGTAGATTCTGGTTGCATCTAGTTTATTAAGAAATTAAAGATTTATGAATACATTGTTCAGGTAGAGGATTCAAATTCAAATTCTTATTTAGAGCTTGTAGTGCTATGGTTCCTTTTATAAATAAAAATTTTTAAAACAACACATATTCAAAAAAGTACGAATGTTTATCTTTAGTATATTTTAGTTATATTTAATAAATAAAATCTAGTGATGAAGATCTGATTTTGCATTTGCATCATACATCATTTTACTTTTACTTCTTCATTTCAGCTTCACTGCACCAATGTGAATAAGACCAAGTTACAGTTGATATTCAAGACTTAGAGGATGAGGGGAAGAATAAATTAGGAGTTCAGAATTAACATATACACACTACTATATATAAAATAGATAAGCAACAAGGACCTACTGTATAGCACAGGGAACTATATTCAATATCTTGTAATAACCTATAATGAAAAAGAATCTGAAAAAGAAAATATACGTCTGCATATGTATAACTGAATCACTTTGCTATATACCTGAAACTAACACAACATTGTAAATTCGATATAAAATTAATTAATTAATTTTTAAAAAAGACTTAGAGGATATATAATATTTGAAAAGTTAGACCAAGCACCCAGGTCTTTTGGACCAAGTCACTATGCGTACAGTAATCGAGAACCTCAAATAAACAGCCAAGTACACCTTAAAGTCTCTTAGGATCAAGAGTATAAAGGGAGTTGATATTTCTCTCCCTGTCCACTCTGGCCAATGTCTGTTTCAGCTACCTACATTTTTGTATTTGGGGAGCAGAAAAGAGAAAGAGGAAGAAGGCAATGCTGCTTGCCAAAAGAGAAACCAGAACGGAGATCCCCCTGATACTCCTTCCCCACCTTTCCCAAAATGTGGTCAAAGGACTCTTGTGTTAGAGTCTCATGAAGGCTTGGTACCAACAAAGAGCCTCAGGCTCACCTCCCCAGTCCATGCCCAGGATCTCTCAGGTGACCTATGGGGAATCTTCATTTTTAACAGCCTTCCCAGGTGTTTAGTCTGTGCACTAACGTGTGTAAGGACCACTGTCTACTCCCTGCAAGAAGTGCCTTACATATTAGCTTAAAGTCCTAGTGTTAAAGTTATTTGATTAACAGCATTTTCAATATCACATAATTTGTTTATAAAATCTTAATGAATGGGTCTGTGTTTAAGTCATTATAAATTACAGAAAATGACTGCATTTTTTTCATCTCCGATAGTTAATTTACCAGAAATGAATCAGGTTATGAATTGGCTTTTGAAATAAATACCATGTTGTTTTTAAATATTTCCCTTCTGTTTTCAACTAGTAAAATATCTTATGTCTTACAGAAAATATATAGAACATTAAAAGAAAGGTCAATATTGAAATTGGAGTCTTGTAATAAAATGATATGGAAAATGTGAATATGGTTTGTTTAGTCTAATGCCTCCAGAATTTCAGTTACTCCCTTCATTAAATCTGACGGTTACCACAGTACTATTTAGATCTTACTCAATTCTGACAAAAGGCACTTTGGTGAAACAAGATTGGAAGATTTGAGTTAGGTAAATTTCTGCTTTAGAAAAGACAATGCTTAGGAGAAAAAGAAAAAAGAAAAATTGAAGCTACCTATAATGAAAACTCAAATGAATTTATATACAAGTCAGTATTTTTTCTATATAAAAGACCAATTTTCTTAATATCATTTATTTACTAATACCTTCTTTTTTGATTGAATTCTAATGTTCTTCTGTTATGTCCTAAGTTCTTATAGATGTTTGGCATTAGGTCTATACCATTTTGTTTCAATTATTAGCACTTTATACTGTCATAAGTTATGCTAGGACCAGACTCCTCTCTTTGTTCTACTTTTTCATAATTGTTTTGGACTATGAACCCCTCATATAGGTTTCAGATTCAGTTTGGTTCAATGTGCTATTTAGAATTTTATTTGAATTGCATTTCAATGATTAATTATTAAAGGGATATTTGACATATTTCTAGTTTTGAGTCTTTTAATCCATAATCATGACAAGTTTTCATGTTATTCTTTAATATCATTTTGTGTTTCTGTAATAAAGTTCTTATACATCTTTTGGGAAGTTATTTCTATGGATTTGTATTTTTGAGTAGTATATATTTTCTGTTAGATTTCATTTCTGGTTATTGCTGATGCACAGAATTATTTTTGTGTCCTGATTCTTTTTGTATTTGGGAATCCTTTCATACTCTCTTTTTAGTTTTAACATTTGTCTGCATAGGTTCTTGAACTTGATGTATACTCTGTCACATACAAATGAAAATCACATTCCCTCCTCCTTCCCTCTCATTATTCTTTATTTTTTAATTTTCTCATCTTAATGTATCAGCCAGATTCTTCAGTAAAATACTGAATAAGAGGTTGACAGGATGCATTCATTTTCTAACTTCAATCAAAATGTTTCTAAATCTTTGCCACTAAATATTTGTAGAGAATTTTGTTGGTTGTCCTTTATGGAATTAAGGTAGTTCTATTTTTAGCTTGTAAAGAGTTTATATGTAATATATTTTATCAACTTCTTCTTTGGAAACCATTGAGTTGTTCTCTTTAACCCTTTAGTCTACAAATATGGGCTACTGCTTTAGTGGGTTTTCTGATGCTAATCTGTCTTTATGCTCCTAATATAAACCCTCTTGGTTATCATGTATTATTTTTTAGTACTGGTGGATTTGACATGGTAATGATTTACTTAGGATTTTTACATTAGTGTTTATATTGCATAGCCTTTCTTACTGGTCTCCGCACTCTTTTGTGTCTTCCTTAGAGAGTATTTGCCACACACCTGCAATGGATCGTTCTAAATTGGATCATGTTACTGGAACTAAAAACAAAAGTTGCTAAGAGCTTACAAAACACTATATCAGCCACTCCCACAATCTCTCTGAATGCATCTCCTGTCCCATTACCCTTGCTCCTTTCTCACTCCTCTGCTTGCTATTTCTTAAACCAACACATATACCCTTGCCTTAGGGCGTTTGCCTCGCTGGCCTCTCTGCCTAGAGTGCTTTCTCCCAGAAGTCTGCATGGTCACTCTGTTTTTTTACGGCTGCTCAAATACCATCATAAGTGAAACTTCCTTAATGACTCTATTTAAATTAATACCCCCTTCTCTCTCTATCCTACTCAACTTACTTTATTTTTCTTCATAGCATTTGCCATCACATGACTTAGTTTATATTTACCTTTGTGTATTAATTCGTGATTGATTTCCAGACAACTAAAATGAGAGTTCCATGAAAGCAATCATTTTATTTGTTTTATTTGTCATTGTTTGTATCCCCATCAGTGAACATGTCTGGATCATGGTAGGTATTCAAGAAAATGGGAGATAATATTGTATTGGATACCTGCCTGTGGTACCTGCTTGAAGAAACACTGTCCATTCACTCATTCAGTAAATATTACCCATTTGCAATGTGCCAGACACTAGTGTGTTCTTGCCAGGGTTCTGGTTTCTGAGAGTGATGGCGTCCACTCTCACCAGGGGAAGGTCAGCTGCTCAATCACTTGCCCAGATCAAGGTACACAGTGCTTCTGAACATCATTTTCTCAAGTCAGTCCTTTCCTAAATCCTGGCTTTGCGCTAGTATTTCAGCTCTAGCTCTCCGATTCCAAGGAGCCTTCAAACAGGATTCCTTTTCCACTAAGGTGTGAGACCAATGATATTCCTTATTCCTGCCCTTACCCAACCCTTCCACCCCAGCCTATGTTCTGTTTTGATTTGTTTCTCCATCACCTAGCATTTCACTTCTGTTCCTGCTCACTCTGGCTGAGGTTCTTTATTTCTGGCTCATGGAGGTTTCTCTATGGGATTAATGATTGACTATTTATTCAAAACATTTATTAGCTTTTAACCAGCATATCCAGGTATTGGTGGCAAAGAGACATGGCCTTTTGTGTTGGCTAAAATTTTGTCATGGGAACTGAAATTTTCATAAGTATCTGAGAAACTGTGCTTATAACTCTGGATATTACACATAGTAAATAATTGTGTAGATTCACTTCCAACGCAATGTGCTCTTAGGACTCCAATAAAAAATAAAAATCCTAGTTCTTTCTATATTGACTTTTCATCTCATTGTCCTTAAAAATAAACTTTTAAATGCCCCATTCTAAATCTTCCATACTCTTTATGACTGTTTTTGTGAATCATTGGTATTCCATAGACCTATGAGTGTAAATTATCATTCCAAAGATCCTACGTTATATTCAGTGTGTCACATTGGAGTCTTAGGCCAGAGTTATTTTACTGCATCTCAAGGTGTCAGTAAAATTTGCCCCCAAAAGCTCTCACTAAAGATACTGTAGTAAAGAATCTCTTAATATGAGCAAAGGTAAAAATACTCAGAGAAGGTAAAAATGCACAGCAGAGCCCCAGATCAGAGACAGTGCATTTATAATTGAACAACTTTTGCAAAACTCAATAAACATTGAATAAAGGTATTTCTTCCCATCTCTGCCATGCCAATTCTGCAATGCCACTGTAAGAAATCCTTCCCTAAAGAGCTTAGCTCTCCCCCATTTCATTAAACAGTTGGCTGAATGTATTCAACATTTATTAGATTAATTTAGCCATCTTTCTTTGAAAGGGAATGCCCTCCCAAAGTTCTTTTTTCTTCTTCTTCTCTTTTTCATCTTTTTAGTTTTCAGTGGATTTTTTAATGGCTGTATACCAAGAATATTAATTATGAGGGAAAATGTCCAGTCATTTTTTTCAAACAGCACACTAATTACTTTGTATACAATCCTAAAACTAGAATGTTTAGATTTAATAGTCACTCACATGGCTTATGTCTACCTAATGCCAAATAGGTTAAATAAATATATTCTTCCCTAAAACTGAATCATGTTAATGAATAAACCAGTTGAAATTATCTTTGCCATTTGCTATAGGCAAAAGAATTGACTAATTGACTTGGTTTAATAGAAGATCTAAAGATGCTCTCCATTATTTTGTACCATTTGTATGAAAGACATTTCAGAGTGTTCTGTTAGCTTCAGAAGTGAAATCAGGATTTGATGTACTTATCATTCCTCATAATATATAACAGTAAGTCAGGGCAAAAAGAATGTATTGGGCATTCTCTGTTCAAGTTCAGTAACAGGTAGAATCAAGTACTAGTTCAGAGCCCAAACTCCAAAGCCAGCCTATCTGGATTCAATCCACTTCCAAGCTGTGTGACCTTGAGAAAGTTAGTTCATCTGTAAAAAGTTTCTTCTTCATTATAATAGTCTAAGGTTGTTATAGGATGAAATAGTTATAAACAAAGAGCTTAAGACAGGGCCTGGCACATATAAGTACATTATAACTGTGAGCTCACTCGCTCTTTCTCTCTTACCCACAAATTATAGTCATAAAAAATTATGTTTCCCACAACAGTGCTACATTCATACATAAACATAGCAATGAGGTCACATTTATTTTATCTTTACTCATAGTTCCTTAGGAAGTGATGTGTTTAGATTTAAGGTATATTAATCTGATTAAAGACCAGATTGGACTCATGCTTGTCTAATATTGCTCTTTCTAAGTTAGAGTATCAATAATCCAATCTTACAGCAATTATCAATTTGAGTACATATTATTTTTAAGGGGTTAGGCAGCAGATTAATAGAACTATTCAGAAATCATATATTCCAGTCATCCTTCAACCACTCCTCCCAAAAAGATAAATAAAATCAGAAAGTAACTTGATTAAATAAGAAAAAATAATAAATCTTGAGCAGGAAGATTTCCTTTTCATTTTCAAAGCCTCATTATCAACTTCTCTTTCCTTTCCCTCCAAATAGACAGTATAGAATCTACATTTCTAAAAACTGGAAAATGGTATTATTGCTATTAAGTGGAATTAATAATATTAAATACTAGCAACATTTGAGAAGTCAAGACCTCTTTATTAGTATAAAATTCATGATACCTATATCTTTTTCATTTTTATAACATGAATAAAAAATACTTTAGATAGTAATGAAATGACTTGGTTTAATGCCTAGAAATTTAAATATACCACTCTTGGATACCAAGTAGTATAAACAGGTTAAAAATTCTCCAACATATGTCAAGAATGTGTAGAAAAGGGAACCCTAGTACAGTGTTGGTGGGAACGCAAATTGGTGCAGCCACTATAGAAAACAATACGGCAGTTCCCTCAAAATACTAAAAATAGAACTACTATATGATCCAGGAATTCCACTCCTGCGTATATATCCAAAGAAAATGAAAACACTAATTCAAAAAGAAACATGTATCCCATTGTTTATCCAATGTTCATAGAAGCATTATTTACAATAGCCAAGATATGGAAGTAACCTAAGTGCCCATCAAAAGATGAATGGATAAAGAATATATATACATATATAGGAATATTACTCAGCCATAGAAAAGAATGAAAATTTGCCATTTGCAACAACATGGATGGACCTGGAAGGCATTATGGTTAGTGAAATAAGTTAGACAGAGGAAGATAAACACTGTATGTTATTACTAATATGTGTAATCTAAAAAAATGAACAAACAAATGAATATAACAAAACATAAGCAACCTTACAGAGAACAAACTAGTAGTTACCAGTAGAAAGAGGGAAGAGGTAAAGGATAACATAGGGTAGGCCATTAAGAGATACAAAATACTATGTATAAAATAGATAAGCAACAAGGATAGATTCTATAGCACAGGGATTATTTTGTAACAACTATTATTTTGTAACAACTTTAAATATAGTATAATCTATAAAAATATTGAATCACTATGCTTACACCTGAAACTAATATAATATTTTAAGTCAACTATACTTTAATTGAAAATTTTTTTAATTTCTCCAACATAAAATATGCTGAAGACTTCATTTCTACTTTTTTCAAGACAATATCAACATATTAGTTTTCTAACTTAAGATAAATATAGTTATACAAATAAAATACAGTGAGGATATACCTTTAACCCATTTAAGCATATGTTACTTATGATCAAGTGTAAATTATTATCAAGGATATATATATGTATTACATAAAGCATGTGGATAGATTCAGTTAAAAAGTAGTCCAATTTCTATATATATCCTCAGAAAGGATTTTCTGGGATTTGTTTCCGATCACTGAAATTTTTTATCTGTACAAAAATTTTTAATTAAATCCAAATGCTGAAAGCAAATTTTTTTCCTACATATTTGGAAAAGTTTTTTTCCTTTTTCTTAGTACAAGACATCTTTCATTTGTCCCGTAGATAATGCTTTCCACTGGTGTCCCCCCTGCTCTCTGCTGTGGGAGAACATTTGTGGACTATAATGGCTCCCTTGCACACTGGCTTCCTGTTGGGTTTGGTTAATGAAGAACACTGGCATGGGATCAAAAGGAAGAAAGAGAGTGAAGTCATGGTATTTGTGCCACCAGCTGACTGAATGCTCAACCAAAAGTCACAGCTGCTGTCAGGCAGACCTCACCACCAGCCTCTGTGTCTCTGATTTTCCGGTGCTATTCTCTTCCCCTTGTCCCTTCTTGCCTGGGAGATAATCTGGGCTCCAGATACTTTTCCCTCCCCTTGTCCCTTCTTGCCTGGGGTGGTAACAGCTGTCACTAGCCCTGGTTACTACAGAATCCCTGGTGATTTTCCCACACTCTGCCCACAATAAACAACCTCTTTATCGAACTATTGTCAAATTATAGTAAACGTATGCCATTTCATTATACTCAAGACCCTTAGCTAAAGTTTCCTGCCAAGACCATGACTGATACCCTTACCTAAAAGTTCTGTGAGATAACCCAAATTATGTGCTTTATTTTGTTCTAGAAAATAGAGCTTACATTAAACAGAATATTTGGATTTTGTTTGTTTTTAGCACTCCTTTGTATTTCATGTTGCCATCTTTCCTCCCCTTAGTTGTCCAAGGTATTCAGGACTGGGCTCCTTGACTGCCCTCCACCCTTTCCTGAACCAACCATTCCAGTAGTGCTTCATATCAAGAGCTTGTCTTCTGCTTCCCCAGCATGAACATTTACACATCTTAGTTCTGTTTCCCAGGCACCTAATTACAGGTGAAAGCTACAGAACTGTGATAACATGATAATTGGTTGGTTAGCATATTTTGATAGATCTTTTCTGGAAGCAATGCCTTAGTTCAAGGAATTGTAGTAGATTTCTGGACAAAGTATTTTAGGTTGAACAGACTTTGCGCTGCTTGAAAATCATTCCCTTAGAGGTGATCATTTACTTTGCCTGAAAATGGAGCTGGATATGTTATATTCAGTAGATTCATGGCTTTTAACAAAAATTTGAGGATTGTAAAAATAAATGCAACAGTGATTTTAGACGTGTTCTAATGGGAGGTTAAAAGAATTTTGTCTTTGCAAATAAATTAAGACACACATTGTCTAACAACAGCATTCTTCTAGTAACTGTTGAAAATCCATTATGTGCAATATGTGAGGAACAAATTTCATGTTCATTAGTTTCATAATATTAAAAGATTGAAAAAGGATTCAATTAAAGATATATAAAACTTAGAGCTTATTTATATATAACTGGATTGTATTGGTGATTGTTTTGTGGAGATAACTTTTTTTTAAGCAATCAGCCAAATTTTAAAAATGCTATTTTCTCATGTTTAAAGACAGTCCAAAAATGTACTCTGGTAGCACCACTTGTCTCCTCGCAAGTAGTAGAATATCACAAGCTATTTAAGTCACAGTGAAGGTTTAAGTTTCCATCTCTTTACTTAAAATTGCCTTCAATTTTTCTTGATCACAATTATGAGATGATAGAGCTCTCATATTGGCTTAACAGATGACCTACATCTAAGGGTACAGTTTTAAGTCATTGCAATTCAATCCCCAGCTCTGTTTATCAAGATTGATGCTTAAGTGATGCTGAACAATGAGAGCCTAGATTAAGTGATGAGAAGTGGCTTTGATAAAATGTCACAAATACAAATCTCAGCATTGGTCCCAAAAAAATCTATATCTTTTAATAATTAAAGATATAGTAGTTAAGTGATGCCAAGATTTTGGAAGTTATTGTGAAAAACTAAAAATGTTGTATTAATAAAGCCAATTAAAATGATATTACAATAATGATATTACATTTCTCTCAATCATTTTCTCATCAAACTTCAAATCATACTCAAATCTACAAAAGCAATATCTATGTCTTGATGAGTGGGAATAAATCATGCTTATAATGAAAACAGAGTACAGAGACATTTGAAAAGAAAGAGGACTCAGATTTTAAATATGAAAAATAATGTACAGTTATAGGATCAGAAAGAAGAGAAAATTTATGTTATTGATTACTAGTTGGAAATATTTTTGATTGGACTGTCCTGGGACTAATTTTGAATCATCTCTCCAACATGAAGAGCCCAAATACAAGCTCACTTGACAAATTTTGCTTTAATGGATGTACTGATTTCTGTGGTCCCTGAAAAGAGAAAAATTCATAAGGTGAGGCCCACAGTTGCATTGACTCTGCCTGAAGACCATTTCCTGACCATGGCAGAGAAAACCAGAGTCCAGAAAGAGCGTAGAATTCCTACTGAGTCAAAGTGAAAGCGATTAGAGTATGGGATAGCTAAAATGACTAGACTCTGTGCAGCAAGTTACCCAAGAGAAGGCAGTAATATATGGGGAAAGTCTGAAGTCATATAGGATTCCCAGATGAGTCTTTGCTGATGGCTGGTTTGAATATTGACAGTGCAAGACTGTCTGGGGCTTACAACAGAGTGGCTGCTGTGGAATTTAGAACAGAATAGACATACCAGAGATCAAACAGGGACTGGAGATGTTGGAGAGCTAGCTCAGCCAGAGTGGAGATATTTCTTTAACACCTTGTGAACACCCTAGATACCCAGCTGAGGCAACAGAAATAACAAGCCTTAGAAGTAAGAAACATGCCTTAGAATAAAGTTTGCTTTAGAGCTACCTTAACAAAGCCTGAAACTGTGCTCTGAAAAAAATCCCCAGGAGAAACAGTATTTAAAGATGTTTGAGTTTTACTAAGCTAAAGAGCTTGAGAACTACTTGGGATTTTCACAGATTTGTCCTAACAGTAAAAACAAGCTGACATAAGTTCACATTGACCAGCCAGTAACGGAACTAACTACAAAAGCAAAAATCAACACTCCACGAAGTAAAATAATAGTCCAGAGTCTCTACAAAATACCATTGATAATGTCCAGTATACAATTTAAAAATATGAGGTGTGCAAAGAAAAGTGAAAGTGTAGCCCATAGTCAAAAAATTTAAAAAGCAAGCAGTAGGAATAGAACCTGAGATAAGCCTGGATGTTAGATTTAGCTGAGAGCTATAAATATGTTCAAGGAATTAAGGGAAAATCTGTTCAAAATTAAAAGAAGGTATTATTTTAATGAATGAACAGGTAGATAACCCTAAGCAGAGAAATAGAAACTGTTTTTTTAAAGGAAGCAGATAGAATTGTTAAACGAACAAGTACAATAACTGTAACAGAAATTTCACTGAATGAGTTTAACTTCAGACTGTAAATGTCAGAAGATATCTGATTGTAGAAGTCAGAAAAAAGAAAAATGAGGCAGAATATTAAAAACCCATGGGACAATATAAAATTGATAAACAGAGAGGAGAGTGAGACTAAGGCCTGAAAAAATGAGAAATTATCCTAAATTTTCTGGAAAAAAGAACCAAAAACTATTTGTAAGTTAAAGAAGCTCAATCAGCTGTAAGCTGAATCTATTCAAGGAAAACCACATTTGAAATATGACTGTCTGAGAGCCAAGTAGAAAAAGAAAATCCTGAAAGCATCCAGAGTTTATCTGGCGTGCTACAAGGGGAACAATATGAATAACAGCTGACTTCTCAGAAACACTAAAGGTCAGAAGGCAAAGAAGGACATCTTTAACATCCTTATTTAGAAATTCTCAACTCAGAATTCTATATATAGAGAAAATTGTCTCAAAAAACTCAGGGTGAAATAAAGACAATGTTAGATATATAAATGTTAAATTTGTTGCCAGCTGACCTGCACTAAAAACAAAATACTGGAGACTTTTCTTCAGACTGAACAGAAATCACATCAGATGGGAATGAGGACCTACAGGAAGTAATGAGTCCCATAAAAAATAAATAAATGAATGGATTAATATAAAGGATTATGTTTTTGCTTCATATGATTTCCTTCAAAGGCAACTGACTGACTGAAGCAAAACAATTGCAATGGAAGATGAGATTTGTAACATATGAAAAGTGAAATATGTGACAATAATAGCATGAATACTGTGAAAGGTAAATGCAATTATATTGTTGTAAGATTATTACTTTTGTGAAGTCAGAAGTAGAAAGTGTGAAGTGACATTTGTGAGATGGAATGTGGTACCATTTTGAATATAAAAAGACTTTGATGAGTTATGGATGAATTTTGCTAACTTTAGAACAACCAGTAAAAATAAAGATTATACCTAAGAAACCAATGGAGAAATAAAATGGAATACCAAAAACGCTCTAAATAAGGCAGGAGAGAAGCAACAGAAGAATAAAAACTAATGGGAAAGTGGAAAATGAATTGAAAAATCCAAATCTGAACACGTTAATAATCACATTAAATATAAGTAGATTAACATTACACTTTAAAAGGTAAAGACTATCAGACTTAATATAAAGGGTGATCCACCCATATGCTTTCTACCAGGGATACATATACTTTAAAGATACAAATAAGTTAAAAGAATGAAAAAAGATATACTATGCAAAGTGTGAGCATAGGAAAGCTGATGTTTCTATATTAATGTCAAGACAAATAAGATATAAAGAGGAATATTTTGTAATGATAAAAGTAATTCATCAGTAAAATATAAAAATTCTAAATTTTTGTGCATCTGATAACAGATCCTCAAAGTTCATGAAGTAAAAACTAACAGACCTGAAGAGAAATTTTGACAAACCCATAATCATATGTGGAGATTTTAGCAGCCCTCTTTCAGTAATTGAAAGAAAAAATACAGGAAAATCAGTTAAGATATGAAAGTTTGAAAAACACTATCCACCAACTTGATCTGACATTTAAAGAATGTCACACCCCAAAACTGCAGAATACACATTCTGAAAAGTGCAATTAAAAGACTGAACATGGAACATTTGCCGTGATAGGCCATGTGCAAGGACATAAAATAAGTCTCAAAAAATTCAGAAGACTGAAATCTTGGAGTATATTCTGTGACCACAACAAAGTCAACTTAGAAATCAATAACAATAAGAAATCTAGAAATCTTCCAAATAGTTGGAAATTAAATAACATACTTCAAAAATAACATGAAAGTCAAAGAAGAAATCACAAGGGAAGCTAAAAAAATTTTTTAAGTATTAATAAAAGTACAATATATAAAAATTTGTGGGATTTGGCTGAAAAAGTGCTTGGATGAAATTGATAACTTTAAAGGCCTATATTACAAGAGAAAAAAGAAACCTAAATCAATGATTTAGGTTTCTACCTAAGAAGTTATAAAACAGGAAATTTAATGCAGTCAGAAAGAAATAATACATATAAGAGCATGTGTCAATAAAAAGAGAATACCTAAAACAATAAGAAACTAATCAAACCAGATGCTATTTCTTTGAAAAGATTAATAAAAAATACTATGCCCTGTGTAAAACTAATATTTAAAAGAGAGGGAAAAAGGACAAATTAACAACATCAAGAATGATATAAAGTATATCACTGCAGATCATGTAGATTTTAAAAAGATACTAGAGGAGATTACAAATAATTTTATGCCAATAAATTTGAAACTTTAGATGAAATTTTAAAATTTCTTGAAAAAGTGACATAGCAAAATTGACACAAGAATAAATAGAATATATGAATAGTGTAAATCTATTAAAGAAATTGAATGTACAATCAAAAACCTTCCCTCCCAAAAAAATACCAGGCCTAGGTGACTTAACTGTTAAGTTTTAGCAAACATTTAAGGAAGAAATAAAAACAGCCTTACATAAATTCTTTCATAAAAAGAAGGGGAGAGAACACTCCTTAATTCAATTTATGAGGCTATAACTCTCATATAAAAACCTGACAAAGACATTGAAACAAAAGAAACCACACATCAATATTCCTCATGAGTACAAACACAAAAATACTCAATAAAATATTAGCAAATTGAATCCAGTAATATATATATGAAAGATAACAAGTCAGATTTACCTTGGGAATGTAAGGTTGGTTCAAAATTGAAAAAATCAATTCATGTAATTCACCATATTAATAGATTAAGGAGAAAAACCATATAATTATCTGAAAAGACAGAGAAACATTTGAAAAATTCAACATTCATTCATGGTAATTTTAAAAATACCCTCAGCAAACAAGTAATAGAAGGAAACATTCTCAACTTTCTAAAGGACATCAACAAAAATCCTACAGATAATATTATATTTCATGGTGAAAATTGCATGTTTTTTTCACAACACTGGGGATAAGGCACAGATGTTTGATCTTCCCATTTCTATTCAACATTGTGCTGGATATCCTAGCCAAAATAATAGAGCATTAAAAAGAAATAAAATGTCCATAGATTGGAAAGGAAGAAGCAAAACAGATGGATTGATGCTAAGGAATCTACAAGACAACTGCTACAGTCAATAAGACAATTTATCAAAGGTGCAAGATAAAAGGTCTAATCCAAAAATCTGTGGTATTTCCATATGCTATCAAAAAATAATCATAAATTAGATCTGTAAATATAATATTCAATATTATCCAAAAACAAAATGTATAGGTATCAGTTTAATGAAAAATGTTCAAGACTTCTGCATGGAAAATAACGAACATTGCTGAGAGGTATTAAAGAAAATCTATATAAATGGAAAAGTTATGCTTCATTTATGGAGCAATAGTCTTAACATGTATGTTCTCCCAAATTGATTTATAGATTCAATGCAACCCCCAATAAATACCCAAAAAGAGTTTTGGAGAAACTGATAGTCTTTTCCAAAATCTATATGAAAATGTTAAGGACTCAGTATTACCAAAACAATTTTGAAAAAGAACTAAGTTGGAGACCTTATACTAACTCATGTTAAAACTTAGCATAAAGTTTCAGTAATTGAGGTAGTGTAGTATTGGTAAAAAGATGGAGATACAGATCAAAGGAACAGAATAGACGGTTTAAAGTAAAACCATTTCTATACTGCTAATTGATTTTCAGCAAGTTAATTAAATGAGGAAGGGAAAAATCTTTACACAAATGATACTGAAATAATTGGTAATTCATATGAAAAAAAGTGAACCTCACACCATACACACACAAAAAGATACATTAAATATACATTATATATTTATTTATTAAACCTAAATGTATAAATAAAAGTATAAAACTTTTAGAAAAAACATTGAAGAAAAATTTTTCAAACCTGGATAGGTGATTATTTTTTAGGCAGAACACAAAAAAAAACATAAATGACAAAAGAAAAATTAATAAATCGGACTTTGTTGAAGTGTAAATCTTCTCTTTAAAAAGCACCATTAAGAAAATTGAGAAAGCAAGGCACAGACTGGGATAAAATATTCAAAATATGTATATTTGAGGTAAGATTTGTATCCAAGACACATGAAGAATTCAAACTAAATAATAAAAAGAAAACTCAATTATAAAATTGGCCAAAAACTTGAACAGACATGAATGGGCAATAAGTATTTGAAAAGATTCCGACATCAGCCATCAAGGAAGTCACAGTGAGACTCCACTACACAACCACTGAAACAATGACAGTTTAAAAACTGACAACATTCAGATGTGAAGCAACTGAAACTCTCACAAATGACTGATGAGAGTATAAAATGGTATAACCACTCTGTAAAACAGTTTGGCGGTTTCAGGTAAAGTCAAATATATACTTACCGTAAAACCATCAATTTCACTCCTAGGTACTTTTCCAAGAGAAATAGAAACATACATCCTCAGAAAATACTTACATGCTGATATTTACAACAATTTTATTCATAATAGGCAAAACTAGAAATGATCCAAATGTCTGTCAACAGGTGAATGAATAAACAATTTGTGGCATACTTATACAGTAGAATAGTACTCACCAAAGAAAAGGTTCAGATTACTGGTACCTGCAACAACATGTGTGAATCTCAATGAGGAGCCTAACACAAAAGAGTACGTGCTGTAGGAGTTCGTTCATACAAGTCCTAAAATGGGTAAAAACTAATCTACAAAGATGGAAATCAGATCAGTTGTTGCCTGGAGAGGGAGAACAGAAGAGTTTGAAGGCATGAGGGAACTTTCTAGGGTGATGAAAATCTTCTGAGTCTTGAATGGGTTGGAGGTACCCACTTGAAAGTACATAAGCTTTGCAAGACTTTTGAACTATATACTTAAAATGTGCACATTTTACTTTATTTAAAGTATTTTCCAATAAAGTTGACATAAAAAAAAGTAAAATTTTGGAATGAAACAATGATTGGTGAAAATTCATACATACCTGTCTCAAAGGCAATAATTAATGTAAGAGGGAAAGGAGATGCCTGATGGATGCAGTCAATTCATCTACTATATTGAGTATAGGTTGAGAATTCATGTTGCTGGTGGGTGCTGTTATAACCTGAACACATGATGCTGTGTCAGCCTGAGTTAGCGGTTTACAAAAGTTGAGTCAGACTTAGCTTATAGGCAATTATGAATTAGGCATAAAGTATAATTGCTGTTGCTGTATTTTTAGTGAAGTGAAATTGTAGTATGTTTTCCCAGAGCCTAACTGAAAAGCACGAAAAAAAAAGTTGATTTGTAAACTTTATTTAAGGATTGCTCTCTACATGGAAGAATATTAGTAAAATTAAACTGAAACAACAATAAAAAGAATCCTATCTATTCTGGAGATTTCTGACCTTCACCAAGTGACTAAAGTTACTAGAGGTTTTACCTATTACTCAACCAAGAATATTGTGTCTTACCAAAGCTAAAGCTTTCTTAGATAGAAGCCATACACCTCTCAGATATTAGTAGACTCTCCTAAGGACGTTGCTGAGACTTTGGCATTGGAAGCAACATCTACATCCGAATGTGAGTGTCTGGAGTGTTTACCCAGAAGGAATTGCAGGCTGCTTTTAAACACTGTCCTTGTTCAGCTCTTGATCATCTCTAAATGAACCATTTCAACCGCTTCCTAAATAAGACTGTTCTCCATATAATATCAGAGTTGTCTCTTTAAAACATAAATGTGACCGTGCTAACTTTAGCTAACTCTCCCACTGTAAACAAGAGAGTCACATACTCTTTGGTGTAAGATGCCTGGCTCCTCACACTATGGTCCCAGCCAGTCTTTCCAGTTCCCTCTCCCACCGCACCTTTTCCACAATTGTCTGGCATTTCTGAATTCACCATTTGCCAGTCATGCCATGTTCACTCATAAAGAAGAAAAAAGAGGAAAAAAAAATAACATGAGGTTATATATTTCTGGTTTCCCTTCTGTGCCAAAGCATCTTCAAACAGGATGAGAGTGGCACCCAAGACACCTTGCCTCTTTTCCCAGATCCTGACAGTGTTTCAGTTCATACTTCAGAACATATCCAAGGCCTGGAGCACAAGGATACTCTGTACATGATTTTAAATAAAACACCTTTATTATAAAAATTGAAAAATGGCTAGAGGAAGGAAATGTATCCTACTCATCGGCACTTCTAGAAGTGCACAAAAGACTGCATTGTGCTTTACCCAGTAATTATTATTAAGCATTTGTATAGAACTTTATATTTACAAAGTGCTTTGTAGTCCTCTATAATATTATTCCTCACAGCAGCCTTATGAGGTAGGTTGGTATTGTTAAATCTATTTTACACCACTTCAGGATGTCCTCTTTTGAAGTCCTTTGAAATAAACCTTGAAGAATCAAAACCCTTCAGTGTGTCTGGGAGAACAAGGTGAAAAATACCCCACGGTGAAAGTTTCTGTTAAAAAAGAAATCCCAAAGGGAGCCCATGTGCTGGAGAAGGAGATCAGAGACCAAAACAGGAGCTGGAAATTGCATCAATTTGATTTGGAAATAATGGGCAGCCTGAATACATAGAGGTCCATGGACTCGGCTGGACATGGGATCTGTTTTCTTCTTACTTCTCTAGAACACTTGGTCTCTGGTACTGATAAATTATCAGTAAACCAAATGTTTTTATATGACATCCAGATAAGATTGATGCCCTTTATCTTCATTTTTTATGTTTCTATATCATACCACACATAATGTGAAATGATGAAATGCAGTACAATTAGTCACTGGGTTCTGTTACATAGTGAAACATTAATCAGCGCAGAAGAAGAAATTTCTATTTGCATAACCTTGGAAGACAAATTTTAACTTTTTTTCTGTTTTAACAATGATTCACAGTTTATGGAAAAGGTGGAGAATAAATAAAAGTTGGAAAGGCTGGAAATTTTTATCCATACTTCTAATAACCAAGATAACGAAAATCAAAAATTTCATATTTTATTTGCATCTTTATCTAAGCATATTTTACATTTTTCTGCTTCTATAATACATATAATTTTGCATACTCTTTTTTCATTTAGCATTTTAACATACACATTATTCTGTGTTTTGTGTAACAAACACTGTGACCTGTAACTCTGCTAAGCCTGCAGAAATTTACTGAGTTCTAGAAAGCACAGAGATTTTAGCACTATCCTAAAATAGCATTACCTTAAAAATAGCATTATTCTTGAAACCTAATATGATAAACCTCCCTAGTAATGGCAGAAATCTGTCACAATTTGCATGAAATGGATCATCAGTCTCATGGCTTTAAATACCATCTACATGCTGTTAACTCCCAAATTTTATGCTCATGTTTCTCTTCGGAATTCCAAACTTATATATCCAAATGCCCATTCAGCCTTTTCACTTGAATGTTTAATGAACATCTCCAAACCTAAACTGAACAATACTGAACTCCCGATATCAGTCTCCCTCATACCCCAACTCAGCCTGCTCCTCCAGGGATCTTCCCATCTGAGTTAATGGAAACCCTATGATGCTTCTAGTCTAGAACACAGAAGTGTTAGTTATATTTAGCATGTTCTAAGTTACATTCCTCATACTTATTTATCTTATTACTGGAAGTTTATTCCTTTTGAACACCTTCATCTATTTCCCATTCCCCCAATCCCATACCTCTAGTAAACAAGTTTGATCTCTCTCTCAGTGAGTTTGTTTTTTTAAGTATAACTGACATACACTGTATTAGTTCCTGTTACTCAGCACAGTGATTTAGTATTTCTGTACATTTCAAAATGATCACCACAATAAGTCTAATTATAATATATCACCCTACAAAAATATTACATAGTTATTGACTATATTCAACACTGTACATAGCAAAATATATGTGATTATTTTAAGTTGTGGATCTCTAAGTTCAAAAGCATTTTAGCAACTCTGCATTTTCACTCCTCCCCACCAGACATTTGCTGTTTTTGTCATCATATATTATGGTTTTTATTTTGTTTATCCCTTAACTACTTATTATAGATCTAGATGATTTTATTCCTTTGTTTTTTAACCTTCCTACTAGCTTTATACATGGCAACTTACTACCTTTGCTGTATATTTGCCTTTACCAGTGAAATTTTTCCTTTTGTAATTTTCTTGTTTCTAGTTGTGACCTTTTCTTTTTCACTTAAAGAAATCCCTTTGACTTTTGTTGTAAAGCTGGTGTGGTGGTGCTGAACTCTTTTAGATTTTGCTTGTTTATAAAACTTTTTATCTCTGCATCAAATCTGAATGAAAGCCTTGCTGGGTAGAGTATTCTTGGTTGATGGTTTTACCCTTTCATCATTTTAAACATATCATGCCACTCCCTTCTGGCCTACAGAGTTCCTGCTGAAAAGTCAGCTCATAGCCTTATGCAAGTTTCCATGTACCTAACTTGTTGCTTTTCCCTTGCTGTTTTTAGTATTTTCTCTTTAGTATCTTTAACTTTGCTATTTTAATTATAATTTGTCTTGGTGTGGTCCTCTTTGGGTTGATCTTGTTTGGGACTCTCTATGCTTCCTGGACCTGGATGTCTGTTTCCTTTCCCAGGTTAAGGGAGCTTTCAGCTCTTGTGGCCTCAAATATATTCTCTGCCCCTTTCTCTCTCTCTTTTTCTTATGGGATCCCAATATCGTGAATGTTAGGATGCTTGATTTTGTCCCAGAGGTCTATTAAACTGTCTTCATTTCTTTTTATTCTTTTTTCTGTTCAGCTTCAGTGATTTCTACTACTCTGTCTTCCAGCTCATTGATTCATTCCTCTGTATCATTTAATCTACTGTTGATTCCTTCTAATGTATTTTTCATTTCAGTTATTGTATTCTTCATCTCTGTTTGGTTGTTCTTTATATTTTCTAACTCTGTTAAAAACTCCTCACCCTGTTCATCCAATATTCTCCCAAGTTCTTTGAATATCTTTATGATCATTACTTTGAATTCTTTATCAGGTAGATTGCCTATCTCCACTTCACTTAGTTCTTCTTCTGGGGTTTTATCTTCTTCTTTTGTTTGGAAGCTATTCCTCTGTTGCCTCATTTTGCCTAACTTGCTATTCTTATTTCCATGTATCTGATATGCTGGCTACATTTACTGACCTTAGAGAAGTGGCCTTTTGTAGGAGATGTCCTGTGCATCTTAGCAGCACTCTCTTCTCTGGTCACAGAGCTATATGTTCTAGGGGTGCCCCCTATTTAGGCTGTGGATCCCTCTATTGTGGTGGGCTGAGTACTGTGGGCAATCAGGCAGGCATGGCTTGCCCCCAGTCCAGTTGGTTGTCAGGTCCTGCCTTGCACTGAGGCTGCCAGCCACCAGTTGGTGGAGCCAGGTCATGAGGATGCTGGCTGTAAGGCCCCAGGGGTTCCCTGGGCTAGTGCTGGTCCACTGGTGGGAAGATCAGGAGTGGTGTTGCAGGGCCAGAATCTAGTGTTGACCTGCCGGTAGATGGGATCAGTTTCTGACATGGCTGGCTGTGGGGTCCAGGGTGTCCCAAAACTGGTTTTGGCCCACTGGTGAGTGGGGCTGGATCTTGGAGCAGCTGGCTTAGGGGTCTAAGGTGTCTTAGAGCTGGTATCAGCCTGTGGTGGTGGGACTGGGGCCTGGGGAGCCCCAGAGCTACTGCCAACTCACTGATGGGCTGAGCTGGATCCTAGGGTCTCTGGCTGCAGGGCCCTGGGGATTCCAGGGCTAGTGCCAGTGCATTGGTATTTGGGGTGGAGTCTTGGGCTCTCCAGTGAACAGGGCCGGTTCCTGGGGTGGCTGTGGGATCAGTGGGTCTTCAGGCAGAAGGCCTGCTTGTGGGTGGGGCTGTGTCCTTGCCTGGCTAGTTGCTGGGCCTGAGGCATCTCAGTACTGGTGCCCAAAGCACTGGTGAATGGGGGTCAGGTCCCAGCACTAAAAAGCTCAGGGAGGAATCCAAAATGGTGCTCCCCAGCACCAGTGTCCACATGGTAGACTCTGGCTTTCCTGAAAGTAAGTCCTGCTGACCTTCGAAGCCAAATGTTCAGGGGCTCATCTTCCCAGTGCAGGACCCCCATCTGGGGAGTCCAGTGTGGGGCTCAGGTCGCTTGCTCCTTGGAGAGAACCTCTGCAATTGTAATTATCCTCCCATTTGTGGGTCACCCACCCGGGGGTATGGGTCTTGACTATACCGCATCTCTGCCCTCTTACCCATCTCCTTGTGGTTCTTTCTTTATATCTTTAGTTGTAGACAATCTTTTTTGCTAGTCTTTCTTATCAGTATTGCTCTGTAAATAGTTGTAATTTTGGTATGCCCATGGGAGGAGCTTAGGGTCTTCCTATTGTGCCATCTTGGCCACCTCTCATACCATTTCTTAAAAAAAATTAATCACAGAAAAGAATTTTATGTTGCTAAGATGTCATTAGTAAACCAAATGAACATACATCAATTGTAAGTAATCATGAATATAACAAAATTAATTTTGTGCAGCAGCCTATTTGATTTTTAGCAAGTGAAATATCATTTGCACTAGGCTCTATTCCAATGTTCAAAATTTATAAGGTTTTCACAAGAGTCAAAATAACTAAAAATAAACAAAAATATTAACATTTTATTAAGTCTTTCTTAAGACTAAATAAATAGAATTTATTCAAAGTCCTAACCAAACAAATTAATGTTCCAAAGTAGCGGAGTTCCAAAGAGAGAAATTTAACTGACTCTGCAGAAAAGAATTAGTAAGGTAAGTTTAACTTACAAAATCAGTTGTCAAAACAAATTATTGAATAATCATTTTAATTGTGTATAGTGGGGAAAATCCTTAAAGATTTAGACCTATACGTGTAAGTTAAATGACTTATCCAGATCATACGTTAAACCTTAAAAATTGACTTAAATGTAAGTGAAAGCTAAGACTTTGTTTTTATTTACACAGTTTTATTTCCACAGTTTTATTTCCACAGTTTCAGTTACCTGTAGTCAACTGGGGTCCAAAAATATTAAATGGAAAATTACAAAAATAAACAACTCATAAGTTTTAAATTGTGCTCCATTCTGAGCAGCTTAATGAAATCTTGAGACATCTCACTCTGTCCTGCCGCAGATGTAAATATCCCTTTGTCCATGTATTCTGCCTGTTAGTCACTCAGGAGCTGTCTCCGTTATCAGATGGTCCGTCATGGTGCTTGTGTTCAAGTAACTCTTGTTTTACTTAATAATGGCCCAAAGTGTCAGAGCAGTGATGCTGGCAATTCAGATCTGCCAAATAGGGGCCATAAAGTGCTTCCTTTAAGTGAAAAGGTGAAAGTCCTCAACTTAATAAGAACAGGAAAAAATGTATGCTGAGGTTGCTAAGATCTATGGTAAGAATAAATCTTCTATCCGTGAAATTGTGAGGAAGGAAAAAGAAATTCATGCTGGTTTTGCTGTTGTACTTCAGACTGCCAAAGTTAGGGCCATAGTGCTTAGTTACGATGGAAAAGGCATTAAATTTGTACAATATTTTGAGAGGAAGAGACTACAGTCACATAACTTCTATTCCAGTATATTGTTATAATTGTTCTATTTTATTATTAGTTATTGCGTTAATCTCTTTCTGTGCCAATTTATAAATTAAACTTTTAAAAATATATTATTTTATTTTTTATTTTTATTTTTTATTGAAATGTAGTCAATTTACAATGTTAGTTTCATGTGTACAGCAAAGCAATTCAGTTATACATATACATACATATATTTTTTTCAGATTCGTCTCTATTATAAATTAAACTTTATCATAGGTGTGTATGTATAGGAAAAATATAGTAGATACTGGGTTCAGTACTATCCTCAGTTCCAGGCATCCCCTGGGCATCTTAGAACATGTACCCTGCAGATAAGGGGGGACTATTGTACTAACAAAGCTCCACTTCAGGGACAATTTATCACTTTTTCTAAAAGCACTGACACAAACTTTGGTGGTTATTGCTGTATAGTAGGCCATATGTTGCATGGCATAGTATGGCATATGGGAGGCTAACTTTGTAACAATGCAATTTTAGATTTTTGAAGATATACACATATATGAAAACTATCAATTAAGTTATTTTTTTACCCTGGTGAAATATATATATATATATATATATATATATATATATATATATATATATATATATATCACTTCGAAACCCATTCTCCTAAAAATAGACTGTATATATTTTACTCAAAAATGTAGTACAACTTATAGCTTTTAAAATGTCATTTCCTATTTATCATGCAAGACCATATTCAGATTTCCTTGTGCAGTTTTTCAGTTGCTAATTACTAAAAGAAAACATACGACAATTGTGATCTTCTATGAGAAGGGTATGTTATGAAGATGCTCTGCCAAAAATTGATAAAATTAAAGAGAAATACCATTATGAAAATAAAATTCCCAACTATAATATTTTATTTCTTTAATCAATAATTTTCTTGAGTATATCATATACAGACCAAATAATTGCTTAATCATCTACCAAGACATTAGTAACATCTGTAAATTCCCTTCTAGATGTGAATTACCTCCGTTAAAGTTGAGGAAAAGAGATGAAATGTTTGTTTCACTCAAATATAGTACAAATTCAATATGCATTTTATTATCACAGAGCTAGTCCTAATCATACTGTCACACTACTAGAATTCTACTATCCTTCGATACTGCAACCTTGTTAAAGTTCTAGAAATTCTCTTCCTGGCATTACCAAATAATTTATCATTTGAGGAGTGTTTCAGTTCAATTGCATCTGTTCAGATACTAAAATAAATTTATATCCCTTTGTTTAACAAAAGTGTACTGTACCTCTTGCATGAGCTAGTCATTGTTCTCTTCCTAGAAATCCCATAGTCAGCCAGATAGATGTGGAGCAGGGAAAATGGAATTAAACAAATAACTATAAGTTTTCAGTTAATCATACAGATTGAACACAACAGTGTACCTCTACTTTCTCCTGAAAAGCCACTAAAATGACAGTAAAATGCACAAAATCACAAAGACAAAGAGAATAGGAAAGAACAGATAACAGACAGTATGAATCAAACAAATTGGGGGGAAAAAAAAGAAATTATATGGATAATTGTTAACTGACTCAGGTTTCAACCGTCCCTCTGCTGAGTGCCTGGGTCGGGGGAAGTGGATGCCCAGGGCAGTGTGAGGCGGTCATTAAGAGATAAACTGATTCATTCGTATCTCAAAATTCCACAAAAGTCATGCAAGAGGAATCAGCAACCTCTGCCATCAGGTGTGTAAGCTGAGGCTGAAGACAATTGCATTGATTCAAGTCTGAATGAAGAACATTTAGGCCCCTCTAGTCTCTGCCCCAGCCCAACAGATTACTCTCTGGAGATCTTGAACCCAGAGGCTCTACTAGGAGACAACAGGAGTAAGAAAGGGAGTCAATCAAATCCTGTATCCTTTGTGCTCAATGTGGATACTCAGTCCCTTTCCCTTCAGCTCTCAGAATGCTTGTTGCTGCTTTGTATTACCCTTCCCCTTGTCTCAAGGCAGGAGATTGGAAGTCCCTCTCTGAAGAATTCAGCAAGGCCATGAGAAAATACCTATCAATACTGACAGTTGGGATTTCCAAAGAAATGGTCTGCTATGCCCAGTTATTCACAGTGAGTCTCACCAGTTAGCAGAGTCCACACAGAAATTCTAATTTATCATTCAATGTCTTACTTTTAAATAGAAATGGATAGTTAAAGACCATGATACATAAGTAGAGGGAATCTAACTTAGAAGACCAGACCAAAATAAAGAAATAAGAAAATGAAAGAAAACTGGAGAAAACAAAGACCGTATTACCATATCAAGGAACAAAAGAAAATTTCAAGCAACTGTACTAAATCCCCTTCAGGAGATAAGAGATGTGGCATTCATAAAACAAGAACAAAATGCTACTTTTAAAAAGTGGGATAACATTCAGAGAACAATAATGAGCCCTTAAAAATTTAAAATATGATAACAGAAAAGTCTGGGAGATAAAGTGGAGTGAATCGCCTATAAACTAAAACAAAATTTAAAAGTAAAATAAAATCACAGAGACAAGGAAAATATTAGAAAAAAAAATCTAAAAAGAGCATCATTTCAGAAAATGGAAGAAACCTAATAGGAATTCCAGAATGAAATAACTGAGAAATAAGAGGAAATTAACAATAAAATAATACTAGAAATATTCTCAGGATTGAAGTATACAGCTTTCAGCTTGAAAGAGCTCAGAGAGTTCCCAGTCCAGTGAGTCAAAACTGATCCATGACAAACTCCCCTTTTATTAAATTTTAGAAAACCTGTAATAAAAAGAGAATTCTCAGGAAAAAAGCATAAAAGCAGGAAAAAGCAAACAAGCAAACAAACAGGTTGCATCCAAATAATAAAGAATCAGAATGACCTTATAATTTGCAAAACAATAATGGAGATTTGCCTTTAAATTCCTGAAAAGAAGTTATTTCCAACCCGTAAGTAAATCCACAATCAAACAAGTGTAAAAGTAGAATAAAAACAAATCTAGACATTCACAGCTTCAACAATTTATTTCAGGGATGCATTCATTCTCCAAAGAGTTCTGGAGAATACACTGCAGTAAAACAAAGATATAAGCCAAGAAAAAGGAAAGCATGTGATCTAAGATACACAGAATTCACAGAAAGGCAAATCCCAGGACGAGGGTGAAGAGAAGATCCAAGCATGACAAGATCCAACTTGACAGTTGATGTCCCAAGCATGGAGAACAATAAGAAGTTTAGACTGGGGTAGAAGGATAGAGGGCACCAAGACACAAGTCAGATGTCCCCAAAGAGGTGGGGGTGGGGGAGCAACAGAACTGAAAGGTGATCAAATATGCCCTATCATACTGAAAGGCATGTCACATAAAGTTGGGGGATGAACCAATAATAGATACAAGAAAACTAAAAAATAAATTTAAAAAAATCTTTAAAAATCACTAATCTCAAGGGGAAAAAAGGTATTTGAAAAGAAAAGGAAACATAACCAAAATACACTCTGTGGTTCAGCAGTAAAGATTTGTATAAGAACAGTGCATACTAATGGTAATCTAAATACTGACTGTTTATTTTTCCAAATTGGCTAATGAGGGAATATATAGTGGGAAATGTGGAGGAATATGAGACTTAAATCTTAATCCTTTATAGTAGAATGTCAGTAGATAATGACTATAATTTTAAAATCCATGAAATTGCCGTATAAACTCTCAGAGATGCCTGGGACAGGGCACTGCTGTTTCCGTTGTGCATACTGCAGTACTGTTTAACTTTTTAAGCCATGTATACCTATTGTTTGAATAAAAATTAAAATTATGTAAGTGCTAATATAATTATATAACAAGTATGAAGGAAAAGTATTAGGAGTCATGTGAGATTACTTCAATCGCCTTAAGTTGACAAAAGTAACACACATATTATTTTTCTCTGTGTTAGCCTGAGTTCCCTATGGGAGGAAAAATTGTGTAGAAGAGATTTCAGGGTGGGTATCTGTGGCAACAGCACTCCCAAGGGAGAGAGGGGAGCAGGATTGGACAAAGGGAGGAGTTAAGCTGAGAGGCAGTTGCAACAAATGCCTTACAGGATGCCCTGGGGCTGGGATAGCTCCTAAGAATTGCCCCTAAGAAAGTGGAGATCCCAGGTCTTTGACTTCATTGCCCAGTCACTGGATGAGGACCAGTCTCAGAGAAGATGTGCAACCTTGGACATAGTATCAAGTAAAGCAGCTTCCTCTGAAGGCAGGAAATTCCTGGAGAGGATTCAGCTCTGACCCATCAGCCAGTTGGCTGAAAATGAGTGTGTTGGTCCTGACTGGGGGATTTAAGTGGCACACTAGAGCCTCCACTAAAATCCTTCCCTTATTAACAGATCAAGTTGCAGAGTTTTGTATATCAGATTGGGGAATTTAAAAGCTTTTTCATTTTTTTTTTAAAACACAGAAGTTAAAAACACTTTTTGAGATGGTGGGTAACATTCAGAGATGGACCTCAATGGTTTATTTTCTCCATCATGTTACTAAAGTGTACCAGAAACAGTGCTTTTGTAGGCTAATCATAAAATGGAATTAAAGTTCTCTGAGAAAATGCATTGAGTCCCCCTTTGAATGCAGGGGTGCATCTCTTGCCTAGTAACTTGCAGCAGATGTGGAGACTCCACTTTACCTGATGTGTATCTTATTGGAGCTCCTGCTCCAAAAGTCTGGAAGTAAGACTGTAGGAGGGTAGGGGGAACAGAGGAGGAGAGAGATGAGGGCTGCCAGGCATCAGCAATACAAGGGTTTTCCCCTCTTCTCCTAACTTTCCCTCTTTGCCCAAGAAGCCACTGGAAGTCCTCCCACTACCTACCATCTCTTGGATGAGCTTTAAAGTGGGTTAAGACAATGTCATCATGGCAGCTTCTGTCGTGTGTTCTGCAATATTTAAATAGAAAAGAACAAAGAAGGAGAAGCTCTATAGTCAGCAGAAAGAGAATTCTTGCCAGCTGAATCTACTGTTTGTGAGAGACTCCTGATTCCTTTTAGCCTGTGTTTACTGAGTGCCTAATATGTCCCTGGCATCATGTAGGACACCAGGAAGGATGCAAGGATAAATCTACAAGATCCAGATACTTGAGCCAGCGATTGAAATATTGGGGATTGCCTGTTGTGAGAAAACTGAATTTAATCTAACCTTGCTGAGGAATGTTGAAGGATTTGACTAATCTTAAGTATTAGATACAACATCAGAGGCAACCTTAGAAAGTACTGATAAAGAATTAAGAAGAACAAAACCTCAGAGTAAGCTTGATGTAACTACTGATGCAAATTGAGTATCTGCTGACCATTTAGTAAAAATAGAATGATATATAACAACTGTAGCTTTAATTCCACATAAATAGAGTTGAAAATTCACTACAACATTGTAGCTACTTGCTGGCTACCTGCATGCCTTCAAGGTATTTGCTTTACTCAACAATAAAATCAGCTCATTCTAAATTTATGAATTGTCATGTCCCTTTGGGTCCCAATTTCTCTTCTTTTCTCCCAACACTATGTATGTATAGGCTTTACTGAACAATAAGAAAAATATATACACATACTATCATTCAAAAATAGCAAGGAATTGTCATGAATATTTAACTGTAAGACTCATTCGATAACCTTTAGAACTCTTCCAAGCATTATGATTTCATGGGGGATTCAGTTTTTAGCAAACTGCTCTTTACAACATATTTTAAATAAAAAGTAAAGTATGCTTTTCAACCACCTTAAAATCAAAGGGCATTTGAAAATATTTATCTAATAAACAATATCACTCTCTCCTGAATATGTCTTTCAACAAATTAGATAATAATGGTAAATATAAAATAACATGTATTTTATGTTGAACGGTCCAAAATATTCAATGTGCTTTCCTCTAGAGCAGCTCTAGAGGAAACATATTTCATGTAAAAGTCAAGTTTCCTTCTGCCTAAGTCATAGTTTTGTCTGTTTGCATAATGTTACTAATATTTTGCCCTTGTCACATTTTCTCCCATTCCTAGACAGTTTTGTGATGGGTTTATCATTGTTATTTTATTTTGGTCACAAACCATGAGTAATTCATTTTTCCATTGATTTATGCTATTTATAAAGTTCCACATCAACTATTACTGAAGTTCAGCTTTTGAATTCTGACAGCTCTAGTAAATAAAACACTATCCGCAACAGAGAAATTGCTGAGTCCTGTTTGGAAGAATTCTCATTTGACCTAATTGTCCAAATGCAGTCGGCACTGCCTTCACAGAACCAGATTATAGGAAATTGCTCTTACCATGAAGACACGTTAATTATCTTTGATATTTCAGTGTGTAAATAGTACACAATTGTTTGTATTTATGTATCTGATCAGGTACTATTCAAAGGCATCTGCAAATACCATGCTCCAAAACACAATGTCTTCTCCTAAACAATGCTGAAAAATTCCATGTGTAATTGTGTGCAATCATTGATAAAATCATATTCATGTCAAGTAGGGAATTGCATACCCATGTTGGCACCGATGAAGTGCTGTACTCTCCATTATACCAAGAGGAGGCTTATGTTTTGTTACCTAGTAAGAGGCAGGTGGTCTAACCACCCCCTTGAACAACTGGCAGCTTAGTTTACATTCCGCAGAGCAGCTGCCTCCTCCTATTTTAACTGGAATTGCATCACAAAACACAACAGTCACTTGTGCAACTTGTACCACTGACAGGAACTGCCCTTATTCCCACAGTATTCTGCAATATTCGGGAAGGTTATCTAATTTCCTCACATTTAATACTGTTTAGAAGTCTGTCCAATTCAAGTATTTTTCTTTACTAATACCTAGTGTTGTTAGCAAACCTTTAACTTTTCTAAGTCTTGTTAATGCCAAAATCATTCAACATTTTAAGGTATTGTTACAGAGAACTTGGGATTCTCTAACTGGGAACTTAGAACTCAAAGACACTCAAAGTATTCACTGAGAATGAACAAAGCAAACAGTATATATTAAGAACTGTATACTGTTTACTTGGGAGGTAACTATAACAAAAGCAGCTTCAAAAACTCAACAGTATGGTTTTGGTATTGATAGACTGATTTCTTAATCAATCCCTCCTCATCAAGATGTAGTGAAACCCTTAGCCACTGGAAAATGCCTGGGTCTCTGACGGGCTCACATGGACATCCTCTTTCATTGCAAATTCATTATCCTTCCTGAATCCCATTCCTGTCTACTTCAACCAAGATCGACTCTGTAATCAGAGCTTCTGATAGTAAATGAAGACCTTCTCTGACTCTCTGTCTACATCTGCTCCAAGTCCACTCTTTCAGCACAGATTCTTTATCCATGTTTCAAGAAGACCACAACCGTGGCAATTTGTCTGAAGTTGTTTTTATAAGCAAAGCTCTGCCCTTCTGCAAAAAAACACAAAACAAAACACATAAACAAACAAACAAAAGAAACCCAAACAACAACAAAAAGCACTCTCCACATTCATTTCATTTTAAGCCTTGACCCACATGGATGGTAACTGAGTAAAACAGCTACTGTAGTTGTCAACTTCCCAGGGATGACCTCTCTCTGTTTACAGTTTTGTAGTTTTTTTCTAATGTTTAATGTAGCAGCTAGAGGAGTTTTATATCTCACTCCAGCTTTTGGCAAGATGAGAAGAGAACAGCTTCCAGGCTTGGTGTAACGTTAAAAATTCTTCCTTTGGGATCCTTCTGTTTAGACCTACACATTCCCCTCCCCACCACCATCCCCTCTCAGGTGCCTGGGGCCTTACTGTTTAACCATTTGGTGACCCCTTTCCCACAGCCTACCTATGCAGAAGCAGAACACTCAAAATTATTTAGACCATGATGCCAGTCAAAGCAATTCATTTTCTTTGGTCTTTTAATAACTCATTAATACTACCTTCATGTTAACTGCCACACATAAAGAATCCATTTGACTAAAATTTGACCATCTGATCTAATGAATATTAGATCAGAACCTAGTTCAGTTACTAGTGTTTGTTCCTTAAAGGAGAAAGGCAGGAAACTGTAACTTGTCTCATTGTCTCCTCTCGCTTCTTATATAAGACTCAACTGGCTGTCAGCTAAGTCTAAGCTTAGAAACTTTCTAAGGAAAAATAAGCATTTGCCAACTGAAATGGAACACAAATCACTTCAATACCTTAGATTTGTACTTCGAGCAGTGTCAAACTAAACCAATCATGGCGGGAAGTGATGGAGTATTAGCTCTGGATTTCAAGTTATTGTAATTTTTCAATGTCTATCTCACATTTTTGGCTGTCTGTCAGATATAATTACCTTGGAAATCCCATCTTCAGTGTTAGTTCTCTGCTTAGGGCCTCAAGGGAACAGCTATAAAAATGAATTAGTCCCAGGAAAACAAACTACTTATGGGTATTTTCCACATGGTGTTTGGATGACAGAATAGACATTCTATAACCTTGACGTGACAGGCGTGCAAGGTGGTAGGTGCACAGTATTGGAGAAGGCAATGAATACAAAGATGATTCTACATGGTTCCACCCATCGCAGCCCCGACTCGAATGTGTAAAGATAAACATGGATACTGTTCTCAAATTATGTGAAAAATCTATTTATTGCCTTCTTCATTTGAAGATCTGTAACCTTCAATTACCAAAAGAGTGAAACAATTTCATTTAGTGCTGTTTTTGTGTTCCGTCCACTAAAATTTCTTACTTTCATAAACAGTGGTACCAGGAAGTGATCATTTGAATAATCTTCTAGAAGAGTAGGGCAGAGTGGTTCAGATCAATGGTTCTCTCCCAAGTCTGCTGCCTCCTAGTTGTATGACCTTGGGTAAGCTATTCAACCACTAATTAACCCTTTCATTCATGAAATGAAAAAAAGGTAATACTGAATTCATAGAATAAAGGTTAAATGAGATAAGGCATATGGAGATTAGCACAGATCATTATTATTGTTTTGTCCAAATATAAATTCTGAAACATGTAACTTCTAGTGTAAATTGTAGGATGCACTATTCAATTTTTTAAAGATTTTGTTGAATTTATGTATATGTCTAATATTTATATGTGCTAGGAGGTTTTTGCATTGAATATGTTCACATTTAATCACATATCTAACTGTAAAATCTATTTTTCTATATATACAGCAAATTACTTTAAACAGATATCCCATAGATATGTTATGGTGCCCCCCAATCAAACATCTGTGGCCACATTTTAATAAAGACAGCAAATATGTTAATAAGCAAGAAGAGTTATAAATGCAGACAGCTAAATGTTCCCAACCCTGCCCTGGGCTTCTAATCAAGTACCCATTAATAAGTTACCAAATATAAGAATGACTGGGATATGTAGCACCAGGCTTTAGGAGATACAGGGCTATACCTAAATAAGCACCAATTTAGGCTGACTCATCATGTATATTGAATAAATATTATAAACTCATGACATGCCAGGATGCACTCAGGTCTATTTATTTATTGGATGATTGCTCCAGTACCATCCTCAGACCATGCACATGAAACAGGCATTTTGGAGGTTTCAGTCCAATATCCAATGGGAGAGACAGAAAATAAACAATATGTATTATGAATTGTATTATGTATTGTGAAAAAATAACCAGGACACAGTATATTTGTATAAAGGGTAATTACCCATCATAAATGACCCAAGAAATGTTCTCTGGGGAATTAACAGTTAAGTTGAGAGCTGAAGGATGGAAGGGTCAGTAATGTGACTAATAGGGAAGAGGGTATTACAGACTGAATGTGTCCCCTCCAATTCATATGTTGAAACCTTACCCCTCAATGTGATGGCATTAGAAGGTGGAGCCTCTGAACATACTTAATATTAGATGAGGTCATGAGGGTGGAGCCCTTGTGAATAGGATTAGTGCCCTTATAAGAGTCACCAGAGAGCTGGCTCCCCCTCTCTGCTCTCTGCCATCAGAGGACACAGTGAGAAAGCTGGCAGTCTGCAAACTTGAAGAGGGTCCTCACAGAACTCACCAGTGCAGGCACCCTGATCTTGGACCTTTAGTCTCCAGATCCATGAGAAGTAATTCCTGTTGTTTATAAGCCACCAAATCTATAGTTTGTTTTAGCAGCCCAAATTCACTAATACAGGAGGTCTTATGCAAAGTGGTTAGGGATATTGGTCAGAAGCCAGACAGGAAATGCTAAAGCAGGAACACTCCAGATTACTATTTGCACAGAGGACATCTAACAGTGTTCCACAGGAAATATCACCCTACTGCCTTCTCAGACATGAGTGTCGTTGCAGCTTTGAATCAGAAAGTGACTTTTCTGACCAAAGAGGACAATTATAGTGTCTCCTTCCCCAGAGACCAGTAAAGAAGGATGAGTGTGGATGGGAGGACGGAGCTGATTGAGTTAAAAGGAGCTGCAGGGCAAACAGAGCCAGCTGCCTGCATTTCAAAGGCAAGTAAAGCCTCAGGTTCAATTACTTAAAGGAGGTACTTTATTTCAGTTTATAGAGCTTAAGAATGGGCTAAAACAACAAAGATAACAATCAGGGCCATTTGTAAGAGTAAAATAGTATGGAGTACACACAAAAGAAGGTGCAGAACTTGGCCAATTCAAAAGAAAAGAAGTCCATCTGACCAGAATGAAAAATATACTCTTGTCTGCAATAATTATCACCAGCTTGTGAGAAGAAACTGAAGGTTAATGCCATTAATTCCACAAATATTTATTGTGTTACATCAGGGTACAAAGAAAACAAGAAGACAAAGATACCTGCTCCCAGGGAACCTCAGGGAACCAAACGTGCTGGGAGAGTGAGGGGAGTGATGACTGGCAAAAGCATTAAACACAGGGAATAAGTAAATTACATAGGATGTTAGAAAATGCTAAGTGCTGGCGAAAAAGAAAAGGTCCAGTAAGAAAGGGAAGATGGAGCTGAGAGAAGGGTTGATTCACGATATTAAATTGTTGTTCAAGCCAGGCCTCATTGAAAAGGTGACAATTTGATTTCTGTAACTGAATCCCTTTGCTGTACACCTGAAACTAACACAACATTGTAAATCAACTATACTTCAATTTTAAAAAGACACATGCACCAAAAAAAGAAAAGAAAAGAAAAGAAAAGAAAAGAAAAGAAAAGAAAAGAAAAGGGAAGAAAAGAAAAGAAAAGGTGACATTTAAGCAAAGATTTGAAGGAGATGAAGAAATTCCTCCAGCAGCTATCTGAAGGAAGAGAAATCTAGGTTAAAAGATTATCCAGCTCAGGCATTGCTGAAGGTACTTACACTTAAGTTTTGGGTAGTAAAATGAGTATTTCATTCATTTATATAATTATATACATATTAAAATATCATGTAAGCATGAATTATCATTTTCCAGCAAATCCTTTTCCTGCCTTCAACTAAGTAAAAGAACCCTTCCAGGTGTCACTAGAAATAGATTCCAAGGCTTCTTGGACCTTAACAACCATGATCCATACTCTGGATCCCAGAGTAGGCAAAATAAAGGGAGTAGTACTCATTACAAAATGCTGCTTTGTATTGGATTATTCTTGTCCCGGCATGTTCCACAGTCTATTAGGTAGTGTAGTGGAAATCAATGTGTCATAATCCCTCCCTGAGGAGTAACTAAAAAGTAAGTTAGCTTAGTATCCAACTTTCACTTCTGACTTTTAGTCACAGGTACTCTGCTTTCCTCAGCTGTAAGGCAAATGTTGAAAGCTGATGAGGAGGCTTGGAAGAGTCAAGGAAAGCTTCCACACCAACTCTTCCCACCATCCCAGGTGAGAGAGCTGTCTTAAGTGAAGTGAAAAATGATTCAGGACTTAAGATGATATTATTCTTTAGAATAAACTCTGAGATATATATATATAGGCAGTTCAATGATCCCTGAATGTGTGAAAAGAGATACCTAGGTTTTTTAATGATGGCACGTGGGGGAGAAGTTTGCTAACAAAAGCAAAAATGTGATGTAATTATTGAAGGAGCCAGTCAAATCTTAAAGCAGCATGCATGGAAATATAGATATTCAATACCTTGCAATGTCCCATAATATATAACTGAATCACTATGCTGTACACCAGAAATTAACACAACATTGTGAATTGACTATACTTCAATAAAAATAAATAAATAAATAAATAAATAAAAAGAAATATAGTATCCAGGTCTTAAAAGTAATCCAGTGTATTTTGCATCAATCCTATTATGTCTGACTACTAAAGTTCATTTCTGAGCTTTACATTTTAAAAAAAAGATGTTAAAAAGGAGTAGTTAGGTTGGAGCATCATGACCTCAGTGATGTGGGGGTACAGAAACCACCATATGAGGAATGGTTAATGACACCACATTTAAAGACAAGATAAGACAGAACCTTCAGATATTAGGAGGGCTGTCCTCATAGTTTTCATAGAAGTTTTTAGCACATTCTTTATGACAGAATGAGGCCCAGTGGCAGGCAGTTAAGAAGAAGCAGAATTTTGGCACAGCATAAGGAGAAACTTTGTGAAAATTAAAACTGTCTAGATTGAAAAAAAAAAGAAGAAGAAGTGCCTTATCAGCTCATGAACTAAACCGTGGTTATTTGAAGTATTCAAAAAGAATTTGGATGGTGAACTAGTGTTAGAATTCCCATATATAATGGAATCCTACTGTCTAGGCTTGGTCTTTGAAAATTTTTCCCATATCCACATTCCTTAATTTTATGATGTTTAGAAATGAGTAACAGCTAATCAAAAATGCCTTCTCTTCTGAATCCTACATGTCACATAAAAGTTAGTATAAATTTAGGAAACTTGATTTATATGTCTATTGATATAATGATTATTACCCAAGCAATCATGCACCAAATTAAAAGTGCTAGGAGTAAGATAATAATGCTTAGTGATCAGCTGCCTTAAATGACAATGACGAATTAGGTCATTCTGGTTCCTAGTTTATTACCTTTTATCTCCACACATTCTTCTGGCCCTGCTTTGTGACACCAGAACTGGGCTCCGCAGACCACATCTCTCCTTCGCCAGCTGGCTTAGTGTTAGATTCTGCCGATAGAGGGCGCTAGGAGAGACCAAAAGGCTGGAAGGAGGGAGTTTTTCCTCCGAGTTCTGTTCTTCATGCTGTCCTGAGAAAATTGGAGCAGCTGGGAGTCCTGGAAGTCTTCCCCACGGGGGTGGCAGCTCTCATGGTTCTGCAGTAGCAGAGCATCTCCATCTACTTTCTCCATCAACCCAGTATCAGGTAGCACGGTCCTGCGGTAGCCATAGCTTCTCTTCAGGGATCTGAATCTAAGCTGCTAAGAGAGCCTTTCTTCCAGAACTCCCTTCCTTTTTCTAATTTTGTTAAGTCCTAAGATTCCTTTCTACAGTTGCCACCTCAGAATACCTTAGAGTTCTCTTTTACCTCTTCTGGTAGTCAACCATCCTATACCTAGTTGATAATAATTCATATTTATGTTTTCCTGCTCAACTTACTGCTTTGGGTCCTATTGTACCATGACTGTACCATGACTGTACCATGATTATACCGTGACTAATACAAAACTTGACAACAAAAATGAAAACAAAGAGCAAAAACCAATTCAAAACCTCTTGTTATTATTTTCTCCCAAAACTGTCATACAACAAATAAGAATGTTATTCTCTTTCCCCTGACTTTGTGATTATTTCTGGGGTAGTGGTTGAGTGGCAATGGTTTTAAACACGTTTCATTGGACACCAGTCCTGTTCTGACAGAAGAGTTTGATGAGTGTTTTCTAAATTCGTAGTCTTCCTACAGCTTGCCTGACCATAGCCCCAAGGACTGCTTAGAAATATTTGGAGCCCTTATTTGTGGGAAGCAGAAGCTTGACATGATAATCAGTCATGGAAAATCTCATGTAAAAAAAAGAAATTAACACATGTCACACTAGTTTCTTTTGTATCAGATTTAACTACATCCAGTGATTATGAAAAAGATGCTAAAAACTCAGGATCTACTTCAAGCCTACATATCAAATAATACCTTATAATATGGCATAAAAATTGTGTACTCATGTTTGTGTATAAATATATATATAAACTATAAATGTCCAGTCACCTCTGCAGATCACAGTAGATTCTGAGTACTTGTCCCTGACTCAAATTATATGAAACAAGACAGTAATCGCCAAAAAAATAAGTAATGTGATAGAAGAGATCAAAACATTAAAAGTCAAATGTTTGCCATTTCTTCTCTTCTACTGCTTGTGAAAGACTTTTCGTTGCTCAACTATACTTCTTCATTATGCTGGTTTAGAATGTTGGTGCTGCTGGAGATTATAGGTATAGACAGAGAATGAAAAAAGCCAGATAAAGAGAGTGATTTTGTTCTGCAACACAATAAAGTGTGGAGAGCAAAGAAGGAGCAAATAAAAGGTCCTTTAGGTGTTGACAGAGGGAACAAAAAAGTGGGAGGAATAGAGAACTGAGGATTGACATAGACATTGCCAGGGAGAATCTGACACACACAGAGTTTTAGTTGGGAGATGGAGAAACAAAATGTGTGATTACATTAAAGGCAGGGATTTGGGGGAAAGACACTCAAAGAAAATTTTAATATGTTTTCCTGTGTGATGCCTGTTTAATATTCCCCATAGTACCTTCAATAAAATATAATAAATTTTTCCATTGCTTTTCAAGGCTTTTTCTGTTTTAATTGGTTTGGCATATTTGTCTCTTTTGGAAATGACAGGAGAAAAGAGACCAGCCTCAAGATGGCCCAGTTAATCAGGACCCAAATGACAAGGAGAAGCCTTCCCAGACTATGCTGCACCTTTCTATTACATGCTTTTAATACAAATCAGTTTTCCATTAAAAAAAATTGCAACTGGAAAAAGTAATGAACACATACAACTCTTTGTATTATATATATGTTCCATTTTTCCTACCCTATATTTTATAATATAATTCAAACATACCCCTTACTATCGAGTTAAAGATGTCCATTAGTCCTTATACATAAAAGCTAGACCTTCTTAGATACTGTTCAGGTTATAGAGTATACTGTTAAGTTTCATTCTCTAATAAAATGCATAGTGCTGGGTGACGTTATTTATATGGTCAAGATTATACTCTTCACATAAAAACAAGTGCTGAAATTAAAAGGAAATATGCCAAATACTCATTGGTTAATATATTTTTTACTTCAGAGTGCCACTTATTTTTTTCTATATCTGGAAAAAACATTTAATACCTGCTTGGGAGTTTGGGGACTGAATAATGAGAGGAAGCCAAGAGGAATAGTGCCCAGCTCTGCCATCAGTCTAGTGGGCAAGAATAATTTAAATGTGGCACAATTGATGAGCCCTCCTGATTGCAAGAGTGTCTTCTGATATTCTAGAAACTAAGGTCTTTCTGTTTGTTTGTTTGTTTTTACCCTTCCAGAGTATTCCTTATCATATAAAAATGTAAACTATTTTTATGTTTAATATCAAATAAGTGTTCAACACTTCACTTAAATTACAAAAGTATACATGTATACAAATAACAAATATAGTGTCCATTCCAATTTCTTTTTTAATTTAATTAATTTTAAAAACTGAAGTATAGTTGATTTACAATGTTGTGTTAGTTTCAGGTTATATAGCAAAGTGATTCAGTTTTACATATACATATATATATATTCTTTTTCAAATTCTTTTACATTATAGGTTGTTACAAGATATTGAATATAGTTTCCTGTGCCATATAGTAGGTCCTTGTTGTTTTATATATAGTAGTGTGTATCTGTTCTTCTTAAAATTATGATTTATCCCTCCCCTATCCTTTTCCCTTTGGTAACAATAAGTTTGTTTTCTATGTCTGTGAGTCTATTTCTGTTTTGTAAATAAATTCATTTGAATCTTTTTTTAGATTCCACATATAAATTATATCATATGATACTTGTTTTCTCTGTCTGGCTTTCTTCACTTAGAATGATAATCTCTGGATCCATCCATGTTGCTGCAAATGGCATTGTTTAATTATGTTTATGGCTGAATAATATTCCATTGTATATATATACCACATCTTCCTTATCTAATCATCTGTTGATGGACATTTAGGTTGCTTCCATGTCTTGGCTATTGTAAATAGTGCTGCTGTGAACATTGGGGTGCATTTATGTTTTCAAATTAGAGTTTTTGTTTCTTCTAATTATGTGCCCAGGAGTGGGATTGCTGGATTGTATGGCAACTCTATTTTTAGTTTTTTAAGGAACCTCCATACTGTTCTCCAGAGTAGTTGCACCAAATTACATTCCCACCAACAGTGTAGGAGGGCTCCCTTTTCTCCACACCCTCTCCAACATTTATTATTTGTAGATTTTTTAATGATGGCCATTCTGACTGATGTGAGGTGATATCTCATTGTAGTTTTGATTTGCATTTCTGTAATAATTAGTGATGTTGAGCATCTCTTCATGTACCTGTTGGCCATCTGTGTGTCCTCTTTAGAGAAACATCTATTTAGATCTTCTGTCCATTTTTGATTTTTTTTGATATTGAACTGTATAATCTGTATGTTTTAGAAATTGATCCCTTGTTGCTTTCTCCTATTCTATAGGCTATCTTTTTTGTTTTGTTTATGGTTTCCTTTGCTGTGCAAAAGCTTTTAAGTTTAATTAAGTCCCTTTTGTTTATTTTTGGTTTATTTCTATTACTCTAGGAGATAGATCCAAAAAAAATATTGCTGTGATTTATGTCAGAGTGTTCTGCTTATATTTTCCTCTCAGAGTTCCATAGTATTCAGTCCCACATTCAGGTCCCCAATCCATCCCAAGTCCATCTTCATATATGGTGTCAGAGAATGCTCCAACCTCATTCCTTCATACACAGTTGTCCAGCTTTCCCAGCACCACCCACCGAAGAGACTGTCCTCTCTCCACTGCATACTCCTGCCTCCCTTGTCATAGATCAATTGACCATAAGTGCATAGGTTCATTTCTGGGCCCTCCATCCTGCTCTGTCTATCCATGTGTCTGTCTCCCTGCCAGTACCATGCTGCCTTGACCACTGTAGCTCTGCCATATAGTCTGAAGTCAGGGAGAATGATTCCCCCAGCTCTCCTCCCCCCTCGCAAGATTGCTTTGGCTATTCAGGGACCCCTGTGTTTCCACACAAATTTTTAAATTATTTGTTCCAGTTCTATGAAAAATGCCATTGGTAATTGACAGGGATTTCATTGAATTTGTAGGTTTCCTTGGGTAATATTGTTATTTTAACAATATTGATTCTTCCAAGCCAAGAACACAGTATATCTTTCCATTTGATTGTGTCATCTTCAGTTTCTTTCATCAGCATCTCGTGATTTTCAGCATCTTATAGGTCTTTCTGTTTTTTGTGTAAGAGAAACTGTACTATTTGAAAGCCTCCATTTTTTATTATATAAAACTACTGTCTCTGAGTATTGTGGGTTTCACTTCTAATAACAGAGAATTAATTCTTTCAGACCAATTCCCCCACAAATAATAATAAGAAACTTTGGACAAAGAGAGTTTCTTAATTACCAGGGCTGGGACTAAGATGAGTTGAGTAAGTACAAAATTTAAGAGGTGTTGCAAACTCCGTAATAAGAGAAGTCACATTCTAATGCATGTTTTAAAAAATCAAGATTAGTGCAAAAATTCTATGGTGAACATAGTATGGAAATTTTAGATAAAAATAGGGCCAGTGTTACTGATTTTTCTCTTTTACCACTGGTTCTAATATGGCTCAGCATGGCTCTGGTACTAATCCCATCTGTATTTAAAATGTTGGTGTTTTTCTGATCATGTATTTTTGCATTAACTTAGAAAACAAGAATTAGAATGAAGGATATTCCATGGGTTCTGTGAAGGAGGTAGTTGCCGAGGGAACAACTGAGAGAGAAATAATACCCCAAAATGAGTGGGGATCATTTCAGCTCTATCCAAACTAATCACAGTTATTCCCCTACAAAGTGTCAAAAATGTGAATGTTATCCTTTCAACAGTACCGAACGTTTCCCCACCATTAAGGTTAAGTACCAGTTTCATCTTAAGCTCTGCCTGGTGTTTGGTGCTCTCTGTAGTCCAGAGTAATTCCCATCTGGAACACTACAGAACAACTTGACAGTCTGAACCAAAACTTCTACAAACAGAATCATTATCTAGTTACCACCAAAGAAAGTCTCCAAAAGTAGGAAAAAAAAAAAAAAAGATCTTTTGGAAATGGCCTCCCTCTCAGGTTATTTGGGTACAAATCTACAGAATTTGGTAAAAGGGATGTAGAGTAGACTCAGAAAAATGCTCTGCCAGGACCCTTTCAGGAAGTACTCGCTGTGTGGCTCTGGGAGATATAGTCAGAAGGCTGCGAGCTCCTCACAGGGTTCACCTGAGCTGTAAAGAGCCTCCTGTCCTGACATCACACCCTTCTCAGTGCCGCCCATAACTGCCAAATGAGCAGGGCAGGAGCTGAAGAGCCCTCAGCATTCTGATCTAAAGCAAACAACTCCGAAGGGCAATATTCCTGCACAGCTCCTGGCTCCAAGATGTGTTTTCCGGCATTGGTTCAATTTCTCCCAAGGCCCAGCCCTGCCTCTTCTGCCTTCCTCTCACAACTCTCACTCCAAAACTCATCTCCGCATTTGCTTCCTGAAAACCCAACCTGAGACAGAGTGATAAACTAGATGACATTCTGTTCTTTTTACAATTATTATTCTGAACAATAACCAGACAAAAAAATAATGCAAAAGAATGAATAAATGTACAACTCCATTTGCAATGTATCTCTTTGAGCTCTCAATTTAGATCTGAATTATACAGAGTTGTAATTGGCATGTATGTGTGATTTTGAATTCAGATTTTTTGACTGACATTTTTTAACACATGATACTTTGTAGCAAATTTGTCCACATATTTGTTTTTTTGCAATGCCCTTGTGGTATTCCATGGTGGATTCTTAACTGTCTCCAAATTTATGGCCCTAAATTTTTTCTATTTTTTCACTGCTTAAGATAGTGCTGTTATAAATATTTTTGTACAAATTGCTTGCTTTCTTTTTTGATTAATTCCTTTGACAATTGCTTTCCTAGAGTTGGATCAGAGTCTGTGAATAACAGCGCTGGGACCAGTTAGTAGAGGAGAAAGGAAGACTAAAAGGGAAAAAAATAAGGAATCACATAACCACCAGCTTTTCCTTTCTCATATATAAAAGATGTATATAAATGGAGTGAATATAAATCTGGAATAACCTGAAATTACAAGTCCTGGCTAATTTCATTTTCCCTATGAATCTTATCAAATAACCCTACTATAAAGTAATTTGTACTTTGAATATGAATATTGAATTATATTTGTTTGTAGCACCATTATCCAAAATCCAGTTCATAGAATATTAGACGACTGATGTTTACAATGAAGTAAAAAAAGTTCTGAGGATAAACAAGTTTGGCAAATGCATATTAAAGAAACCCCTGAAGATTAATAAGATAGAGGGTTATGTTAAAGGCAAAATTCCTACAGCAAAGAAACATTAAATTTATTTAATCCACCTAGCCAGTAAAATTAATAAGGAAAACAGTTTGTAAAACTATGGTATATATGATATCATAAAAAAAACTTTAGAAAAAATGTATTATATCCACACTTACTATTTAACATGTACCTATCTTTCTACAAAAACCCATTTATGCATTATATTATTATCCCCTCCAAACCTACCACCCATCTAGGTGCATTTTAGACGTTTTATAATGGTTTATGAAATTGCATTAAACATCTGTTAAAAATCACTTTGTTCATCACTAGACATTGATATAAAATAGTTTTAAGGAAAGATAACAGCTGAGGGGAGCTACAGAAAAAAAATCATAGAACTTATGTTGAATTATTTTTGTTGTGTATATGAAGTTGTTCTGTAGGAACAAGAGCACTCAGCAGATGTACAGACCCATTATCTTTTCACATGGCAATATGTTCCTCCTTTCAGAAAATGTGAGCAAGTTTGGAACGTACAATAATACAAAAGAGGCTGAAATGCAAAGCAGAGAAAATGGAAATGATTGGCATAAACTAATGAAATTATCATAAGAGCTTTACAGAGGTGAGCTTTAATGGGGGCATTAACCGTTGATGTTCACCATCCAGCGAAGCATCCAGATATATTCTAATCCTGCTAAATACTTGGAGCAGCAGGTTTCCAGCACATATATCCACAGGCACATCCCACATTAAAACCCAATGTCAGTGGCTTTCATATATTGTTGTTTCATCCTTGACCCCCTCTCAAAAGGCTCATTGGATCTACTCCATGACTCACATAACCTGTGTAGTCAGAAACAGGTGTTTGGAAATCTACATCTGGTGATAAATATTAAAGACAGAAGATGAGAGTTCTGAAACAGTCTACTTAATTCATTCTCACTTGGCATTGCCACCACTAGCAGCACTATTACAGACTGAGCTCCAAGGACTACCGGAAATCCTCTCCCCTCTTGAAATTCCAAATTGTATTTCTTGTATTTCTCACTGTATTTTTAGATTGTCATAAAATTATTACTTGAGAAAAGATTTTAGAAATCAAGACTACTCCCTCATTTTACAGTTGAGAAAACTGAAAGCCAGAAAGTGAAAAGTACTTGCCCAGATTCAGAGAATAAATTTTGTGTAAATGTGTATGAAAAGACAGTGCCTCTTGGCTCCTACTACAATTTTTTTTTCATTGCATTATTCTAAGAAACTCTACAAGTATTGCCCAGAAATACTGCATTATGGTTAAAAAGTACAAGTTCTGAAGTTAGGAAGACTTAGGTAACAAAACGAATCTTATTTAACCTCTCTTAGCTTAGTTTATTCATTAGTAAAAGAATAATACCATTCTTTATGACAGTATTGTTGTGAGTTTTATATAACATAGAACATGGTTAAGTGCCAAAAAACTATTAACTATTATTATTATATATGTAACTAAAATTTATTTTCTGTATATTACCATAGCCTTCTAAAACTGTTGCTAGTTTGGAGATTAGTCTCATGTAAGTTATAAGCCAGGTGTCTATCCAAAATTCATGCTTTGGCTTCTGGGAGGAGGGAGTAGAGATACTTATCCCTATTCCTCTCACTAAATACAACTAAAAATCTAGGACATTGTATATAAAACAAACATGGGAAGATTTTCAAAAGTGGAAAGAAAAAGGTGGCAATCTGGGGAACTCAGAACCCTAGGATCTACATGACAGTGAATTCCCTGCATTTTCTCACCTCATACATCCCAGGCTGGGTACAGAAGAAGCCAGTAACCCAAAAAATGCTAATGACAGAGACAAAAAAATCTCCAAGAAAAGCCTGCCCTCCTTTCCAATGGGCTGGGAAAGGGGCAGCCTAGCAAAATGGCAAACATTTAGACAATAACCACAGGAAAGCCCACTCCTACAAACAAAAACTAGACTGTCACCCTTCTCATGCTGTAAGGACGGGCCAAAACTCTCTCCCTTCCTCCCAAGTGGTGTCAGAGGAACCTAGTGGAGTCAGGACTTTAACCACGGCTCAGTGGTAACAAAGGCCACCCCAACAGGGCTGGTGGAGGCTTTGTGGTAAGCAGTAAAGAGATGTTCTGCCCAACCCTCTACCCTCCAGCTAGGGTGGTGTCAACAGAGGCCAAGTGGGGAGGTGATTTTTGACCAAAGTTCAAAAGTAATACAATGGAGGAAAGATAAGCTTTTCAACAAATAGTGCTGGAGCAACTGAATATCTGTAAGCAAAAGAATATAAACCTCGACCTAAACTTTAAACAGCTTACAAAGAATTAACTCAAAATAAGTAATAGATTTAACTATACAATGTAAAACTGTAAGACTTTTAGAAAATAACATAGGAGAAATTTGGGGGGAACCTAGGCTTGGTGAAGAGTTGGTAGACATGATGCCAAAAGTACAGTCCATAAAAGTGAAGAATCAATAAATTTGACTTCATCAAAATGAAACTTTTGCTCTGTGAAAGATCTTGCTAAGAGGATGAAAAGACAAGCTACAGAGTAGGAGAGAATATTTGCAAACATGTCTGACAAAGCACACATCTAGAACTCCTAAAACTGAACAGTAAAAGCAAATAATGCAATTAGAAAATGGGCAAGAAACATGAAGAGACATTTCATTGAAGAGGGTAGAATGCATGTGAAAAAAATGTTTGGCATCACGTGCTATTAGGGAAACGCAAATTAAAGCCATGATGAGATATCACTGTATACATATCGGCATTATAAAATTTTAAAAAAACGTGATAACACAAAATGCTAGCAAGAATGCAGATACTTGATATCTTTTACATTGCTGGTAGGAATATAAAATGATACAGCCACTCTGGAAAACAGTTTGGCAGTTTCTTAAAACAATTAAACATACACTTATCATACAACCCAGCAATTGTACTCCTAGGCATTTATCTCAGAGAAATGAAACATTATTGTAACAGCAGTGTTGTAAGCCAAAAACTGAAAACAAACAAAATGTAAGACTGCTGAGCAGTAAAAAGAAATGATGTATTATTGATACATACAACAACTTGGATGGTTCTCAAGGACATGCTAAGTGGAAAAAGAAAAATCTCTAAAGGGCACATACACTGTGAGTCTATTTCTATAAAATGGTAAAATTTTAGGGACATAAAACAGGTTAATAGTTGACAAGGGTTAGGGATGGTGTAGGGAGGGAATTGCTTGTTGCTGTGAAGGGATAGCACAAGGGGACTCTTTGTGATGGTGAGATGGTTCTGTATCTTGATTGTCCTGATGGTTACAGAAGTCTACACGTGAGATAAAATAACACAGAATTATACACACACATCATGTCAATGTCTAATTCCTGTCTTTAATATTATATTATAATTACATAAGATGGACCATTGAGGGAAACTGAACAAAGGGTACAGGTGTCCTCTATTTACTACCTTTACAACTTCCTGTGAATCTAGAATTACTTCCAAATAAAAAGTCTGTTTTGTTTTGTTTTGATTTCATTTGGGAGGCATTCCTGGGCAACAACAGAGGCTTAAATGACTTCCAGTCGGAAGAACCATGCTCTGAAAAGGGCAGTTGATAGCAAAGTGCAACTCAAAGGAAGTTTGGCTACCAATTGAAGGGAAACACCATGCATAGAGACATCTGTGGCCAAGAGAACCATCACTCCTTTCCAATATGAGTTCCAAGTAGGTTTAACGGTTTTCAACCCTTGACTGCAGATTAGAACTAAGTGGAGTTTTTTTTTTTTTTTTACATCTTTAATATCCAGCCCTACCTCCAGTAATTCTGACTCTTTTAAGTTAGAAGATCATAATTATCCTAGAAGATTCTAAAGTACAGTCTGCATTGAGGAACACCATATTACACTAAAGAATGTAACATCAGTTCAGTGTCTGAAATGTGACACTCTTTTGAGCCCTGTAAAGGCAAAGTAAACCCAAAGATTTATGCAATTCTAGTGGTAAGGTAATTTTAAGCCCAGTTTCTGAACCCCCTGAACCTCCTAAATCTTAATTAATGGAGCAATATTCAGAACCCAGGCAGTTTAAAAATACCATAGGTGGTTTTTCAATGTGCTGCGTTTAAAAAAGAAATCAGTGTTTTATCTATTGGATATCACTGATTCTCTCAAATGATCCTCTTCCTTCTTCACGGCTATTAATAAGATGCAAGAAAAAAGAAGTGCTCTAAATTTCAAGCACTCATGTGTGCTGAAATACTTCTAGAAGGGGAAATCCTACATGGTGTAAACCAAGGTAAAGAGCAGCAGGGAGCCTCTCCAGGAGAGGAGAATGACAAATGTGTTCTCTAAGGAGGCTTCGGCACAAATTTAAAAATTTAAAATTATTAAGCTTTATATTTATTACTATAATTGTGAAAGATTATCAGAATTCCACATTAATATTTATAGTTTCAATTAAACTTTATTTAACAACAGTTAATGATGTTCCGGAGCAAAGCTGCATATTACAGTTAATATGTATCTGAGATATAGGGCAAAATCCTGGAAACAGTTTGGGAGCTAAAGTAGAGAGCTTCTGTTCCTGTCTCTGCTACCCTGCTTACTGGTTATTTGACCCTGGGTGAGTTCTTTATCAGTCTCCTCATGTGTAAATTTGAAATAAAAATATTCCAAGGAATTAAGAAAATACTAATATGAGAAAGCACTTTACTCTGCAGAGTGCTAAACATTTGTCATTGTCATAATTATTACCATTTTAAAAATTCAATTCTTAATTGTTAGCTGCCCGCTTATAGGTCAGTGAAACTAACTTTTTAAAAACCTTGTGGTTTATATAATTAGAGCAAGTTTCCCCTGATCAAAACTACTGTATGGAGAATCAACAGTTAATTGAAGGGTGATGGTTTCCAAATTGCAAATGCCTTAGGCATATTTGCTGACACTGATGAATCCTATTAATTATAACTCATGGACACGGCCAGCTCCCTTGGCATATAGAGCCATGTGGCCCACAAATACTGGATGCCATTTACAATTTCCTTTTAGAAATCTAAAAGATACATTTGATTTCTATAACTAGCTTTTCCATTAAAGGGCACTTCACTTGTGCTGGCACTAGATTTTTAAGCCTTAGATTTAGGAGCTGAGGATTTCTAACAGTGTACAGCTAGCAGTCAGTATTGCACACCCTAAAGCAATGTGGAGGACCACAAGGATATCAGGAAGAATTTCAAAACGTCTGCATATTCAGTACTAATTGGGAAGTATGAACATGATGTTGAATAGTTTGAGAATGAAAATATAAAATTATACAACAATCCTAAATAATAAATTACAAATAATCCTCAATGAATGATTTATAGAATGATCGAATAATTTAAGAACTAGCTATGACTTAGATATTGAAAATCACAAATAATATTTTTATTGGGACCATTTTAGCATTACCCATAAATTATAACTTTGTAATTAATAAAAATATTTTTAATATGCAAGTATGGTGACTTGCCTTCTTTTCTCTAGACATGTAACTGATTTCATGTTTCTATTTCAAATCCATTAATTCCACATCTTTAAGAAAATTACTGTTAAAAATTAAGATTTAAAGTACAAATGTAAACCTGATGATTCCTCAATATCCATCATTTTCTTTACTGCAGCTTTCTTCCTCCCTCAAGTTGAGATATCTACTTCAAAGTACACCTTTACACATGTCCTTATATGTGGAAGCAATAGGCAATGTGATTTTATTGGCTTGTCTGTTTTGTTTATACCTCTTTTTCTCCCAAACAATTACAATGTCCTATTATAAACAGCCACATCATAACATGGAATAATTAGCCAAGGAAACTGAGATAAATAGCATAATGAGCATTCAAAAAATAAGGTGAAGCTCAAAGTAGTTTAGAATCTATATGGCCCAGAGTACTTGCCAGAGAAAGGCTACAAATTTAGCTTTAGGAGGAAAATACAATTGATTAATAATACACAAGGTCCAGATGCTCAGGAGGTGTGGTTATTTCTGGGGCTGACATATGTGAGACATCTCTCCCAAGCATCATCATAAACTGGACCCTCTTTGATAGTAAATGACATCATCAACACCACCTCTGCACCGGTGGTAAGTGTCACAGGACTTTTCTTATAGCCTCTCTCTAAGCTGGTTAATGCCATAGCATTAAAGTTCAGGAAAATTAATTTTACAGGATTCCAAACCATGCAGAACAGGGACCCAGTTCCCTAACAAGCAAGAAATATCGACTTGAACAATAGCCAAATACACAGTAGCAAAGTGACTCCATCTTACTCCATGGTTAATTTTAAAGTTGACTAGAGGAAAGACTTTTATTGAGACTTTTATTTCATATGTAACAAGACAGAATTTGGAGGCTAGGGATGCTGTTACAATATTGTTTTAGTTTGCTGGAGGAACACTCTGGAGCTATTGTGATAACTCCAACAACTGACTGGTTTTATTTAATCATATTTCTGTGATCTAAAAATCTCAAAAGAATTTGTCAAAATAATTATCTTAAAGTTGGATCAGAGAAGATAGTATTGTCCTTAAATTAAATTACAGAATATCTTATAAAAGGTTGAACTTAATGCTCTATTCAACATTTTTTTTTACTGCCATACTATCAAAGTAATAATAATTGACTATTGAGCATGCACAGCGTGAAAGGTGCTGAATAATATTCTTTTAAAAAGAGCAACTGATACTGTCCTCAGATGCACATGCTATGTAAATATTTGAGGTTGGAATTTGGTTTGAAGTATTTAGAAAAGGGAAGGAGATATTTAAATGAGACAAATGGTTTAGAAGCTTAATGGAAACGGATAGCAATTAGCGGGAAAGCTAAGCCGGAAGCGCCGCGGCAAACAGTTCCGGCCGAAGAGGAGCAGGTGATGGGAGCCCGGGATGGGAGAACCGACAGAGGGTAAGTAGAAATTGCTTACTCCAGCTTTGTTTCGCCGTCACTTGAGAATAAAACAATTTTAAAGTTGAAAAATAGCGTAAGTGGTGCTAGAAGATGGAAGTCCACGCCAGGTCATCGTTTATTCCTCCTCTCCTACTTCCCATTTCCCTCCTGTCCTTCTTCCTTCTTTCTATTCGCTTCTCACAAAAAGCCAGGATGTGTGTTAACAGCTTTGTCGTCTTCTCCATTTTGTCAGAAAGGGCCACAGACTCCCTCACAACTGCAACCTGGCGTTAATGTAAAGGAGAGAGGAAAAGAACCTGTACTTAAAAGGATAGGAGGATTGGGTGGAAAGGGATTGGCTACTAAATCTTTTTTTTCAGGTTCAGAAAGTCTAGAAAAACTCAATGAAGCACAGGAGGGAAGAGGCTAATATGGCTTAAAGTTTTACCAGGTTCACTTTCACGAGCAACAAGTTGTAAATTCCCAGCTCAGGAAATCAGTTTTAACTGGGAAAAGAGGGGCAAGCTGGAATAGGTACAGAATTGTTGCGGTATTACTACTTGGTTTATTCTGATTATACTTAATATTGCACAATAAAATTCAAAATATACCATACTAATGATTTTAATTTCATGTTTTCTTTTTTGAGGCGACCACTTAAGTAGCCTGAGACATTAGTATTGTGACAGGAAATTCTGGACGTACTTGTAAACTACTCACCTTCAAATATCTTGACCATTAAAAACCTAATTGAAATCATGTTATGTCAAATAAGATGAATAGTTCAAGAAACAATATACATGAAGAATGAAAATATTTGGGAGGAAAATAAATCTAATTACCCACTGGTGTGTGGGGGAAAGCAGGTGTTTGCTCTTAAGGATAGTAACTTTAATTGTGGCGATTCCTTGCTTTTTGGTGATGGAAAAGCCATTGGAGTTTTCAAAACACATGTCTATCAAATTATAATAATAACTGTGTATGTATACATCTTGAAGTGGAATACAAATTAAAGTTTAAATATTAAAATAAATATGTTATTGAATAATGAGAAAAATTAAAGATATATTAAAAATTACCTAGACTTGGTAGTTAGTGCCAAATATCTTCACAGAAGATTTAGCCAAACACTTTTAAATTTTTATCAGAGTGAGAAGTATTCAAAGGACTAACCCAAAGATAAGTGGCCAAAATTTTTGAAGAAGCACGAATTTTCAATTTCAATTTCAAAAAGCATGAATTAAGATTCTGTGTAGGAGTCGTATTATATAGCAGAAAAAAAGTGGCTGAATTTCAGAGGCCTGGATTTTAGAACACCCATTTTATCTTTTCATCACTCCAAATTTTCCCTTGTATATAAAATGAAAGCTTTGTACTAAATGTCTTGACTTCCTTTCTAATTCTCATACTTTATGAATCTGCAAAATCTTATGATAAGAGAACATACTCTCAATCCAAGATTAATGTTCAAAATTTTATTACTTTCCAGGATTCAAACTATACACACTATGATCTCATTTTTTCAAAGAATATTTACACACAGAAGAATTCTAGGAGGGTACACACCAAAGTACCAACACTTATTTTATTTAACAGATGTTTATTATCACTACCATGTGCCAGGTTCTGCAGTCCTCTCCGTGGACATGGCGGGGAGCAGAGGGGCCTGGGCCTTGCCCTCATGCAGCATGTGGTCTAGTGGCTCTGTCTCTGGGAGGTGGAAGTGCAGTGTGGTTTTCTTTCTTTTTTTTTTAAATCTCACTTCTGAAGTTGCTACATTTAACACTTTTGTAATAAGAGAAAGTTACTAATTAAAAATATCCACTGTTTTCAAGAATCACAGTCCTTCTATATATCTGTACAATAATGTACAAAAGAATACTCAGAACTTGAGTGACTCCAGGATTTTTAACAAAAGCAAGGCAATTGATTCAATCTGTTCTCACAAGTGATGGGTTTTTGTAAATTTTCTTGCTGATTTATTATTATATATCAGACCCTTGTGGCCAGGTGACCAGAGGATCCAGGTTAGGAACATCAGACTGCTTACAATTCTAGACCCTATCTAGAAACCTAGGAGACTCTTGTAAGCACTGTGATCATAAGATACCCAGAATAAACTATTTTTAAATAAAAGTATTATGGACATACCTCAATAGTCAAATGCCCTATAGTAAAAATGTACAGTGCTACCCTTAGATTTGATCCTAAACTATAGAGTAGCCTCTTTGACAAGGTTCATAATAGTGTCAAAATCCTTTCTTACAGGCCCACAGTGTTGCCCTCTTCTTGATTCATTTTTTTCCTAGTCATTGTCTGTTGATATCTGCTTAGTTTTGTATGACTCACTATTGTCGTCTTATAGTTCTCCTAGTCTAAGGACCTATTTGG